>NC_090879.1:31484462-31529462 GCF_036669935.1 Montipora foliosa
TTTGTTTTTTCGGCAAATAGAGAGTATTTTTAGAGAGTATAATTGCGCTGTGTCGGTTGTGTTGACTCGTAATTTTTAACTCATCTTTTTTTAGCTTTGGAGCAAAGTTCTTATCAAACAAGCTTGGTTTTGTCTACAACAACGACATGGACGACTTCAGCTCGCCGAACGTAACAAACGAATTTGGTCTCCCACCTTCACCTGTCAATTACATCAAGCCTGGCAAGAGACCGCAGTCCTCGACGGTGCCTGCGATCGTCGTGGACAAAAAAGGCAACGTGTTGATGGCAATAGGCGCTGCTGGGGGTACAATTATCACAACGTCAGTGGCGCAGGTTAGAGTGATTATGATGAGGAGAAGAGGAAAGTTTAAACTAAGCTACAGCGGTTCAATTAGACATGCGTAACGAGCACCGAGTCTTTCTCACCTCGCTTAAATTCATGCGCCCTTCACACCAATGAAACATCCTAAAATATTCGCAATGTCTGCGTGACGTTTATGAAACGGGAACAAAATGTTGGTGCACTAACACGTGCCAGATGGCAATTTTGTCTTCTGCGCCAAGGAATACCTGGCCGATTTTTACAAGCGAGGCTTAACCCGTGAAAGAAGTTATTTCAGTAGTTGGAGATTTGTTAGGAATAAGTTCTGTTCCCTTGATTATTATTTAAGCTTCTCATGGATATTCATATTTCCTCTCCGCTTTAAT
This sequence comes from Montipora foliosa, assembly GCF_036669935.1. Lineage (NCBI taxonomy): Eukaryota > Metazoa > Cnidaria > Anthozoa > Scleractinia > Acroporidae > Montipora > Montipora foliosa. The sequence continues at coordinate 31,485,173 of NC_090879.1, forward strand.
CGCAAAACTCGTGTTCCTTTATGCTCCGACGTGTCGTCTACTTTGTGTCTAAACCTTTTTTCGTCACTTTGTTTGAACAAAGCTTAAAGTTCATCGCCACGTAGTTAGCTTAATTATGTTTGAAACCCGGTTTTGATAAGTGAGCTCGCTGTGTGAATTCTTCGAACTTCGAAAATTATGAATGAAACCGCTTCTCACCATGCATGAATGACGTTTGGGTGTGATATTAGTCATTAGATCCACTAGGGGTCTGTGGATTTTAAATGGAATGGCACAGTTAAAAGGGCATAAGAAGTATTGTCCGTAAATTCACTTGCCCACAAATAAAAAGCCAGAACGTGTTTACTTTGCAGGCAATTATGAACTACTTTTGGTTCAAAAGGGATTTGCAAACTGCTATCACCATGCCGCGAGTCCACGATCAACTCTACCCAAGCTCTGTGTTTGCGGAGACTAAATTCCCGACAGAAGTAGTCAAAGGACTTGAGGCCCTTGGGCATAAGGTATTAAAACACTTTGCACTCTTTCAAAGCCAACTAGGAGAGACCGGTTTAGTGTTCATCCGCAAAAATTAACTTTCCAGTATCGAAAGCAGTGGAACTAATAGGTTTAAAATGAACATAATATTATCATACTGAAGAAAAATAATTGCGCGAAAGCCTAAGAGATTAATGACAAAACTTCAACGGTTGCGAAAATGTGGTTGGCGTTGGAGGTGTTACGATGAGCGGATCACGTCTACGATCGAAGTGATGCGAAGCGATTTAAAACGTTACTTAAAAGTTCCCTCCTCATAAGCATTTCGCATGGCCTGAAAATTGTTCGACTTAGCAACCACTATCTTTCTGTAGTTAAGGTTGACCCCCTTAAACATTGCTTTTCAGGTTGAAGTGAGTGACGTCAGTCATGGAGTTGTTCAGGGCATTGTAAAGAATCCTCACAAATTCAAAATGGTTGATAGCCACGGCAGACGGAAAGGATATGTATATAGTTTGATACCTCAAATCTACGCTGAATCTGACTACAGGAAAGGAGGACAGCCGGCTGGATATTAATCGACGCTGTTATCAACCATCCTTTGCTAATTTATACCTTAATCGCGTAGCCTCGGATGTGTTCAGTACATGTTTAACACGATTTCGTTTGAATGGCAAAACGAATAACAGTTCAATGGCATAGTTTTTTTTTACAGCCGTGCAGAACTACAAGAAAATACAACTGTTTTCATTTGCACCGAAAGCCGCGGGTGAGATCATTTCGACATGGCAAAGGTTAAAGAATTCGAAAACATCAATTAAAGTTTTTTTACACCCTTGCAGAACTACAAGAAAATACAACTGTTTTCATTTGCACCGAAAGCCGCGGGGGTCAGATCATTTCGACATGGCAAAGGTTAAAGATTTCGACTGGGACAACAACTAAGGCCGGCTTTACACTACTAGAGCACAAAAATCTGGCACGGCACTCCGTAATCTCTGTACCGTACGGATGTTTTTCGGGAACGGCGCGGTACATTTTTCGTTTGTAAACAGAACAAACAACGCATATCTGTGGAGGTGTGCTCTTTGCTCCAAATACTGGTACCGTTCTCCTGTTTGGAGTACCGTGCCAATTTTTTTGCGTGTGTAAAAGGGATTTTAGCCGGCTTAATAAAGTTTTACCTCAACAGCTAAATCTACAACAAAATTTGAAAGTATGTAAACGAGTGCTTCCATGATAATTCAAAGCTGCAAGAAAGGAGTCTGTTCCCTTTTATCTTGAGTTTAAAGTTTGGTCAGTAATTATGTCTAAAACTGTTAAAGGCAACTTCCACTTCAACAAAAAAAAACTTTAAGTCACAGGAAATATCAGTCAAGTCAGTCTAAAGTATTTTCAAAGAAAGTGTTTGTATCCGAAATAAATAAGTTTTAGAATCGCCTATTTTTGTTTTCAAATTTCGCGGACGCCGCCATCTTGAATAATTGTGACGTGTTACGGTTGCCCTTTTGTCATGTTATTAGACAAAAGCACTTTTTGTCAGAACAATAGGGCACCCGTATCACGTCACAATTATTCGAAATGGCTGCGCCCACGAAATTTGAAAGTGAAAATAAGCGATTTTAAAATTCACTTTTCTTGATATATACACTGTTTTAAAAACAAATTTCGAACAAATTTTTAGGTAAACATATTTTTCTTCGGTTTAAACTTGTTCTGTAGTAAGAGTGGAGGTTCCCTTTCAAGAAAAGTCAAATGCATCCCGAGCAAAGTGAGCGCACGGCTAAAGAAATGTGATTGACCATAAGAACAATTGACTGATGATGTCATTGAGCCCCGTTTTGTGTGTGGTGGGAGTGTTGATCAGTTTTTTTCTTGTACCTCACGCCGTGGCTTTTACCATCATTTTAAACCTCAACTTAAAGCGCACCTCGATCGAAATATAGCATCAAACCATAATTAAAATGGCTTCATTTTCTACTTGTGGTATAGAGTGTTTTCACCCACGTGATCAGTAACCTTGTTTTTCCACCGAAACAAAAAGAAAACGTTTGCATGATAATAGAGCTCAATTCCCGGAGGTTTAGTTGGGTGCACCAACATGGCGGCCGTTCCATTGTTTAGGAACACCAACATGGCCGCCGTGACGTCACGTGAATACACTGCATCGTATCCTTTTACATTGCTAATATGAAAGACAACTCAAACCGCGAATAAAAGGACAGGACCGCCGACCAGTTGGCTTAATTGGCTGAGCATCTGACTACTGTATATATGTGCGGGAAGTCGCGGGATCAAAACTCGGCCCGGACAAACACTCAGGGTTTCGTACTGACATCTGCAAAATTATTGGTTTCATTCTCTAGTGCTCTCACAAAAGGAAGATAAACCGTAGGGCCCGTCTTAGAACCCTTCAATGTTCATAACCACGCATGTGGGACATTAAAGAACCCAAACACTATTCGCAAAGAGTAGGGTATGTAGTTCCCGGTCCTGTGGTATAGTTACATTGCCGCAAGTTGTTAACAAACTGCAAAAGGTTAATTGTGTGTCCCTCTCTAAACAACGTTATCGTATGTTATCGTAGACAGAAAGAAGAGGGCGAATAGAGACGTTGGGCAAACCGGATTTTTTTAACCAAAAAGTACAAATTGTGAAACTGTTTGCAACTCTTACTTGAAGTGCATATGTTCCCACTGGTCACGAAAAGTTACAAATCGATTTTTTAAAAAATTCCTTTGGTTTCGTTTTTTTTTCGTTCTTACTTGAATTAAGTTGGTCAAGTATTTCCCATGGATTTTCGTGTCCCGTTCGTACACTATACCCCATTGGAAAAACAAAATGCTTTGCGTTTGATAATTTCTTATTCGTCTTAAGGGCCCACTGACGGATTTTCCGCGCGTTGCTAGGGAAGTGAAATGTTACTTCCGGTGACTGACGTCATCATATAGTGAGCTGACGAGAAAACCCATTCACAAGCAAAAATCACCGCACGAAATATTGTTTGCATCGAAGGTTTTTCCTCGCCCTTCCTCACGCTCATTCTCAGATCAACTGCGCATGCGTAAACAAACTGACTTCCGGTTTAAGAAAAAACCTAAATTTCCGGCGGTCTTTAAATTGAATTAATTTTTTTTCATATGGCACGTTTCACCTCCAGATACAGAATGTAGGTAAGCATTGATTTTTTCAAATCATCTTTTTTGAAAATTTTATGGGTATTTCAGTATCGTTTATTTCTCTAAAAAGAACATTTTTCAAAATAAAAAGAAAACCATGCTTGGCTGGATGCAAAAACGAATACAAATTATGAAACCACTGATAAAACACCCAAATTGTGTAGCACGGAGACAAATTTAGAGTTTTCTTTTATTGGTCACGTGACCATGGGCGTGGCATGATGACGTCATATTTAGGGTCATTGGTTTACAAAAGTCGGAAACTGACCAAAGTAATGTCAAATTCTCTCGAATTAGTTAACTATTACATCCTTAGCAACGCACCCCAAAAAATACGTCAGTGGGCCCTTAAGGCAAGGATTTTGATGTTCGCGCCCCGTTTGTACACTACCCCATTGAAATCATAGTTTGTTTTGTGTTTGCAAACCAATTTTGTACTCAGTTAAATCATAGTTCATATAGGTGGCCTGGTTTTGAAAGCCTGGAAGATTCAGAGGCGAGGAAAGTGACATTGCGCTTCATGTTAACATGACCGTGATCATGCACAATCTTTTGTCTTCAGTTCACCAATGAGATTTGAATAAATTAATCGAAACTTCTGATAGGCTGTCTTATAGAAAATGGGTGTGGTTTGTGCATGGTTAGGATCGAAACAGCGAACAAAAACATAAAACAAAGAAACTTGTCGAGCACCATCTCCATATAATAACTATGGTTAAATTTATCCATGCAATAGAAGTTAAAAAAAGTATGTCCCCGGCGTAGTTGCAGTGCTACAAAATGCACTCGACAACGCTGCCTTTCATCTTCTCCATACAGAGAGGGCTAGATAATTCTGTCAGATATGCCTAACTGACGTTTTCTTTGAATCTGATTTTACCACTGCCGCACATCCAAATAAAATTAATACTCTTCTCCGCGTTCTGTTGAGGCAGCTAAAATACCAGTGTAAACTCGCCCCTCCCAGCATTTTCTTTGCAAGAATACTAAAGCCCGGTTTGCACGACAACCTTTTTGGCACGGTACTTGTTTGAATTTGCCTAAATTTTAAGGCCCGATACCCTCCATTTTTGCAGTGTAAATGGAAATGTTCGTGGCACGGGTGCCCCAAACTTATTGTGCCGAGACTACCTGTCCAAATGGTCTCAAATTTAACAGAACCAATAGCTAACCCCAACAGGTACATTTTCCGGTAGAGCTTAATTAAATAAAGCCAGAATCTATGCGATATCAAGGAGGAAAAAACTGAAACTTACTCTCAGACAATATGAGAACAAAACAATCCTTGAAACAGCCTTCAAAGTTGCTATAAAGAAACTCAAGTTTTAAAATTTTTAGCATTGTAGTCGTCATAATCTTGATGTATTATCTCAATTTAATGGTTCTATTTTAATTTTCAGTTTGTTTGTTTTCCCTCGAAGATGTTAGCTCAAAAGAGCTACTCTGAAAATTCGAGTGTTAAATAAAGTGTATGTATGTATGAAGAAATTTGTTGATCTTATTTAACGACGCCACATTGGCCTTGCTACTAAGGGCATGAATGCATGTTTCGGAAATAATCACCGGTCACTGGCAAGATTGGCCCAACTTTAACAAAATAAAGCCGAAAGCCGAATGCGGTGGCCAAGTGTAACAGTTAAAAATTGATTATTATATGGCAAGCAATTCGCAGGCTAAATGGAGCAATCTGATTGGCTGGGTTTCGGTCAGGATTTTACAGTACAGGCCATTACCATGGAAACGGTTCCGTTTGCTCGGGACCGTACTGTGGAATATTGGCCCTCGGTCGTTTTTGTACGGACCTCGCCTGCCACGACCGAGGCCTCGTGGTCGGTTACAGGTTACTAGTAAACTTCGATGTAATAAATCCAGTTTGAGATGGACTATTATTTGGGTATTTTTACAGTGGAAAACAATAATTTGGTTTTATCAAACGAGTTTCGACAGGAAAATTAACTCGTTTAACTTACCGAATTTTCTTGTTTCACTTCCACCAATGTAGCGCCATGAGTTCTTAAGAATCTAACGCCTTCATTCGTCTAAGAATTAACATATAGGTAGAACCAGTCACACATGCGTTCCACTATAGAAAACTAATTAGGAATTTCAGGGAAACAGCCACTTTTGTCAAATCGTTGTTTGGTTTTTTGCTGTTCCAAGTGAATGCATAATAAAGTCATCGCAGCGGAAGCAGTCGAGCAGTGGAACAGAATACAGTAGACCTTTTCACGGTTTCTAACGCCATATTGGTTAGGGGGCAAAAGGCAAAAGTGAATTTATGTAGACATATGTTGCCGACTTCGAACAATTATAAACCCTTAAAGGGCTCACGATTGTGGATAGCGAGAATACCTCTCAAAAAGCACTTCAATTGAGATTACTTTCGTGAAATATGGCGATCAGAATCAAGCTACAACGACCGTAAACGAAATTTGTAAATTTCATATAAACCCTTGTAAACAAAGTTATGCAAATGCCCGCGAAATTTGAAGCGACATAGAGAGATTTCTAATATATTTAATATCCAATTTTCAGACGTTGTTGCAATGATCTAATTTGCCGTTGAGTGAATGATATTAATAAAACGACTAAAAATATTTTAAAACTTTTGAGATCTGCCTTACAGAGGTTTAAATTCGGCCAAAATCCCATACATTTAATGTAATTTAAACCGCGTTTGCCGCCCAACCAAGATGGCGTCAGAAACCGTGAAAAACCGTCTCCCAATTTGCGCTTGCACTCATTCCTAGATAAGTACTTGAAAAAAGACCATCGAGCTCACAGCTTTGCAAATTATTTTAATCATAAAACTAAGACTTGTTTTTCCTCTATGTTCACGACACATTTCATTCGTTGTTCATCGAAACGTGCGCAAGTTTAATGCAATAAAATCGATTTCAAAGACACGAACACTGACATCAGAATTCACAGATTCTATTTCTTTGACTGTTTGCTAAAAATCAAACTGTCTAAATGCTCGAACTTCTCCAAGTTGAAAGTCCAAGACTCCGATATCGTCGAGTATTGCATATAAGCCTCGCCAGTTTATCGCGCGGTGCAGTACCAGGAACACTAGGCGAAGGTATTGACGCCGAAGACACTTTCAACAACGGTTCCTTAAATACGGGGCTCCGGCCGTTGGAGTCAGCCATCCTGCCAAAATTACTGATATTAAGTTCACTGAGTTTGCCCTGGGTGCACATCCCCGGGTGAATGATCTGTCGATGAACGGGTGAGTTTTGAGCGCGCTTTCGATGACATCTCAATAGCTGGTCTCGAAGATTGACGTCGAAAAAACTGTAGATCGCTGGATTGGCGCATAATTTTCCCAGGGCCAAAAAGCACGCAAAATCGCGGAATATCTCAAAGCTCTTTCTCTTTGGATGTCCCACAGTTTCTAGAGCATAAAGAGCCCCAAGTGGAGCGTAGCAAAAAATAAAAGCCGCCATGACTATTAAGTTCATGACCACGGATTTTCGCTTGGCAAGTGGTACCGCGTTGGAGCGAAGGGAGCAAGCGAAGCGTCGATGAAGATTGGCATGCATATCGGGCGCCAATTGGGGCAAGCTTGCCCTATCTGAAGAATTTTTATCTGGCTTTAAAAGTTTGCTCACAACAACAACGTAGGTGACTGTCATAATTGTAATCGGTAACAGGAATACCGCCCATAACTGCACGAGGGAAAACAGCTTGTCTTTCCATGGCAAAACAAGAGGCCTCTCACAGGAGAACAACAAAGCCCTGGGCTGACGCTTCGATCCCAAGAAATAGTACAGGACGGGGTTGGCAAATAGCAGAGCGTAACACCATGCGAACACACTCATGTACTTTGCTTGTCGCCGCGTAATTTTGGAGAGCGGATATAAAATTGAATAGAGCCGATCCATGCTGATCATAAGTAAAGTAACCGTTACTGAACCCAAGGCGACAGATTGGGCGTATTCTAGTAATTTGCAAACCGTCGGCCCACCCACTATGTACTCGCCGATAATTTCTTGTTCAATCTTGAGTGGGATAGCTATCAGTGCCATTGCCAGTTCTCCAATCGATAGATTCACGATTAAGCTGTTCATGGCGGACATCCGAGGAGAACACAAACCACAATAACAAACCAGCACGTTTCCAATCAAAGACACTGCCAAAATGAGCGACAAAGAGAAGACTTTGCCAACGGCGATAGTGTCGCGGTGAACCACTTCCTCGCCAAGTTCTGTTCTTCCTATAGAGCGCATCAAAACATCCGATGAGTTTACCAACGAAATCATCGTGGATTGATACACTCCGCTAAGAAGTCACCAACTCATTTTACTCGAGCTCAGAAAGGCTGCCTTTCGAACTGGAAACCGAGTATTAAAGCGCGGCGAAGGAGCCGATCGCCGGCCTCTTAGGTGATAAAGCTGGTTTTCTCGAGGCAGGACTCTCAATGGAGTTCGAGATATTTGCTATGGATGACACGCTTGTCAGGTGGCGTGACATTTGGCGGGTGTTTTTCCTGACACGTCAGTCAAGCACCAGCGCCGCACCACGGAAAGTCATTACAGAGCGTGCGCGAACTTAAACCACTGCTGAAATGAGCAATACTAGAGCAACAACGCCCTTGTCATACACTCCGATTGAAGGTACGTATACGATGAAACGTTTCCCGAAACTTCGACAGTCTCCCAAACAACAAGGCCTGATGGAAGTTGGAGACGCATCAGCGAAGCGTACTAGACGCCGCCAAACGGGTCAATTCTGCCATATTATTTTGAACTGTGTTTTGTTGCGTGTGTAAAGAAACAAACAAAATAGACGGATCGACAAGTGAAGCTACGACAATAAGTTATGCACCGACGGAGCGGTCAGTGATGATGACGACCTCAAACTACGGTGTTTGCGTTCTCTAGTGGTTTGAACACAGAGGGAAGGCATTTATAACCTCAAACCATAAATATTCAAAATCAATTTGACAACTCAAGCAAACGATAATAAAACGGAAAAGTGAAAAACAGAAACGAGGCCGGAAATTTAAGCAAGCTGACGACGGCAAGTTCAATGAAAGCGTCACTGACCCTCTAAAATATAACTTAGCACTATCGCAAATATTAATTTTTCGATTATCCCGTCTTGTTCGCCATGTAAAAAATACCTCAGAGCAAACTATCTTGTAACTGACTTAACTGAGTAGAGTAATTTGAAGTGCTTGTTTTCTATCCCATATGAACCATGTGAGTGTTACTACTAATGGAAATGGGCCCACACAAGGACATGACCAGGGTGGGAATTGAACCCACGACATTCGGGTTAGATCACCGCTGCTCTACCGACTGAGCTACAAGGTCAGACGGGAGCAGGCCGTGGGAACTGAAGATGTTAAAGTCACGGCAATGGACATGTACAAGTACAAGGAAAGGTTACGTTTTTGCAAACGTTGGCCGTGAAGCACTGTATTTCAACAGACTTAACTGATTAGAGTGCCATATGAACCATGTGAGCGTTAGCCCTACTAATGGGATAGATACGATTGGTTTGAAAGTAAAAATAGAAAATGAATGGTTCATTGCTATAAGCTCACGCTGTCGTCAAAACATAAAATTTGGTGCTTTCACGTCGTTATTTTGTGGAGTACTCTACGTTAAAGAAATACCAATGATATTCTTGCTATATGGCGTTGTCGTTGCCGTAAACGTCGTCATTGCTTAAACTCCCTACTGTCAGCCTAACACCGTGTCTTCGAGTCTTTTTCTTTTAGCTTTTGCTGAACGATAAGAAGCAACATTTTTTTGTTCGAGTGAAGTGACGTACGGTTGTAAGCAGTGCCCCTCGAGGTTTAACTTACAATATTGTTGGGGGTGGGCGATGTGTTTGGCCATTCTCCTTCTTTTACAGTTTCTACTCATTCAAGAAATCGATAGATGCCCCCGTCCATATTTAACGAAAGCAGGACACAACGCCAGCGTCATCTACTCTTTTCGAACAAATAGTCCCGAACAATTTTTATTCTCAGGAAAGGCTCCGAGACGGGGCCTACGGTTTATCAGATGTAATCAAGAAGTTCAATTAACGCGTTTTTATCAATTATTTTAAGACCATGAGAGTTGGCCAGGGCCAGCGTTCGAAGCCGCGACCTCCAGTAAGACAGTTTAATTCCCCTACATTGTCAGTTCAAGAGCACTGAGTTTTCCTTACGCATCCATCATTGAATGGTGAATCAATTCTTAATTGTTACTTTTTCTCAGCTTTTCCCGTGTGTGACTAAACTGCCAAAACGCGTGACACGAATCCGTACTGTGAGGTGTGATCCTCGAACTTATCTGGATAATAAATGATTTAGAAATTGTCAGCGGCTTCATCGGAATTCGAGCCCATGACCCTCTACGATGCCATGGCAATGCTCCACCAACTTAGCTACGGCTGCCACTCACTTGGGAACAGGTCATTTTTGGGCTCATATGTTCCCGTGAAAGAACTCAGTGAATGAAAGAAATGTATATATTTGATGAACATATCGTTTCATAAGTTGATTTCCCTTCCGATTACAGATATTTGATGAACGTATCGATTTATAGACAACCCTCAGCCACGGTTGTTGCGGTTTTTAATCTCTAGGTCGTGCGCAAGCTTCATTGATCGAATGGATTAATTTCGTCGAAGATCAGTGGGCGGAACAATTTCCTAGTATTACTTAACCTACTTATTTACTTAAAATACGTTTTTTTCCGCAAGAGCAGATAAAATTTCTACAAATTGTTTTTCTGAGTAGTAATGAATAGGGAAGATATCATTGACGTCACCCATTGTCATTAATATGCCAGCCAGAGCCTCATTGGCTGTCGAAACAAAGGGTCTTTTGTTCCTGTGTTTGGCAAATTTGAATAAGAAAAGCAACGTTTGTGAACAGATATCTTCGATCCCTATAATAACAAGTTTTTCTCATCCATCTAATAACTGGTAGTGACAGGAATCAGTTTGTTCTTATTTCAAACTAAGCAGGCTGAGATGAATAATTGTACTAGTTGAATGTTGATAAAGCTGTAATTGCATGGAATCTAGCTAGCGGTTTATGTTTCTCTCAAACCCTCAAATAGTTTTCTAGAGAACACTTGTTTTAGTGGCCAGCGAACAAAGTATCGTTGCAGTTGAAATGAAAGACGATTTTGACAACAAAGCCACAAAGTAGCATAAGTTTTGAGAGGAGGAAGTGTGGCTGAGTGGTTACGGCGGTTGTCTTGCAATTGAGATCAGAGATGCAGGGTTTAAGGACGGTGCCTACTACTGAAAATACGTTTTTTCGCAAGAGCAGGTAAAATTTCGACAAATATTTTTGCACGGCGGGAAAAGCAGATCTTAACAAGTGTTATTGAAATCCAAAAAGAAAATTGGGGGTAGCCACGCATTTTTCAAAGATAATTAATCAAAAATATTTGTAAAAAGCTATAAAATACAAATGTTGAGCCTAACCGTTCTTTTCCAAACTGAAGCTAAATAATCTCTGAAAAGTGCAGGGTTACCCCCCTATTTTATTTTTGGATATCAAGAGCACTTGCTAAGTTCCGCTTTCTCCGCGTAGTTTTAAACCGCGCAAAAATATCCCTGTATTAATAAGCACCACCCATAGGAAACCCAAGTATTGCGAGATGCGCAGAACGTATGCGCAACAACAATAGTAGGATAGTAGGCACCGTCCTTAAGACCCGTTTTGGTTGAATTTCAGGATCCTGGTACTGGCAATAGTTTAGATTGGTTTAACTTCTCGGTATGAGATGAAAATGGATGAAAATCGATGAAGGGGTTGGGTTTCTAAAGAAATTATGATGCTGCGTCAGTGGGGAAGTGAAAGGCAGAAATTGGTTGATGTGGTAATTTGACGGCACTCTAAAGATATTTGAAAGCTGGTTAACTTGGTCTTTTTAACATGGCTGTTGATCTGCTCTGTTGTGTGTTTCATTGGCCCAACCTGAAGGCTCCCGTAGCGTTGCATTTTGATCAATTTTTCAGTTTACCGTCATCGTCTTAACGACGAAGTTACATGACCAAATTTCAGGGTCCGAGGAAGATATGATAGCCCGCGAACGAAGACGTATTTCCGGTAGAAACGACCAGCGGAAATACGTTTGCGCTCGCAGGTTAAGGACATGAGCAACTGCCGATGAATTTCGGATTTTCTCTTGCAACTTCCAAACCCTTCACAGTAGTTCAGCCCCTCTCAAACTTGGAACGATCACGAAAAGATAACAATGCACGAGAGTAAGTGTAACTATCTTTGTTCCATGGTGATGTAAGTCTAAGTGTACAGTAAGTGGATCTGCATTAAAAACAAAAAAAAAAACAAAACAAAACAAAAGAGAAACTCGAAGTTATTATTTTAGTTGGCACTTTCGTAGCCTTGGTTGTTGCTGATGCTGATGCTGCCAAAATACCTTCAATCCTGACGCTGTTTCAGGGAACTGGTTACATCTTGTCCTCTCATTTGAGTTAATTTGTTAATTTGTTAACTTGTCTCTGAAAAGCCCCCATGGGGAGTTAACAATAAAATTTGTATTGTATTGTATTGTAATTTTTGGAGGAATTTGAGGAGTTTATTTCCGACTTTGCATTCATCTCACAGGACAATTTCAGTGGGCGAAAATGTTCTGCTAATTTTCATTTCCCCGCCGTTCACCTTGATCTACTGAGGTCCGATATGTCTTAACACCTTTCCCGCATTTAATCAGTTTCATGGATAGACAACGCGTCACGGGATATGGCGAGATAAGAATCAAGTGATTTTTCATGATGAGCACGAGAAATCGTGTTGGAGCATATATTCCAGTTGATAAATGAGTATATCGTTAATTAAGACTCCACTAAGTGATAATTCCTTTTGTCAAGAGTGCCACAGCAAGTTTAAAAGAACTATTTCTATATACAGACGCCCAAGAGTACGGCTTAGATTTCCCTATATAGTTTTTTTTTGCGGGCTTTTCTCTTGCTTTCCGTTCAATCTCAGGAGAAATATCAAACCCGAATTAAATATATTTAACCCTCAACGTAAAAATTTAATAACTGAAGCAGTTGTCGGCTTACTCATATTCTGTACAAGCGTTGTTCAAACCACAGCCATTGAAAAAAAACATTCTACAACTCACGTGCATATCCCTAGAATTCTTGAACAAAAGCTTTACTTGTCTAATAACATAAAAATACGTCCTCCGTAATCAATTTTAATGCCGCCTTGTAACCTCTCATTTTGACTTAGTGACCACCCTTGACTGACGTCAAGTGACAACTTTATTTTGCGCGGTGAAATAAAATGCATTCACCGAATGAAAACAAAACAAATTTTTTCTTTCAGCGAAGACGATCCTGTTCACTAACTAGTTCTTGAGGATGTAGCCATGGAGGACTCTTAACAGTTATGCTGTCGGTTCACTTAACAAAGGGACAACGCCGTCCTCGCCTCACTTTTGCTTTTGGAGTTAATTTTGGTTCGTTTTCTCCCTATCATTCGCTCGCCACAAAATTTTTGGACGAAGGGAAACTCTTTTGTTGTTCCTTTCATCTGCTCGCAACATCTCTGTTCCGCAATGGCAGAACAAGTTGGTGAATTTATTTATCATAAAAAGGATCTTATAGGACATGGAGCTTTCGCGGTGGTTTTCAAGGGACATCACAGAAAGGTGAATTTATGTTGCCATAAAAAAATTTATGCTTGACATTTCGATTTTTCTGGTAAAGAAAACAAGGTTGAAATTTAGTTGTGTAAACCGCAGATTATATTCGGTCTCCTCCAAGACCGAAATATGTATTTTTCGGAAAATTTCTAGCTTGATTTGGGTGTTAGCCAGCTGACATTTTGCTTTCAAATTGTACTTTCGCCTAAAACAACGTTTGTGAATTTATATCAAAGCGAGAGCTTACGTATACCGGAAGCCAGGTGATCAGTGAATGAATTTAGTAAGTACTGCTAAGCAACAGTTTGTGTCTTTGATGGGATTAATTCATGGTCATAGTTAGAAGAGTAAGTACAATTGTTCGATTTTTTTTTTCATTGTGGCATTCCTTGACAAGTTCCTCGTTTGATTATTTTTCCGTCTACAGAAAGAGGACTTTGTCGTTGCCATCAAGGTAATCGCGAAGAAAAATATCGCCAAGACACAAAATCTCCTCGCGAAGGAAATTAAGATTCTAAAGGTCAGTTATTATAATTGAATTTTAGATTGAAGCACCCGGCCTGGAGGTCAAAATCATCTCTATCGAACATTTTGGCGTATTGTCAAAGTTGTTTTGGTTTTTCCACGTGATTTCAGCATGACAATTAAGTGTTGATATTATGCAATCCTGACCTTGGTCAGGATCGACAGACCTATTTAAAATGTTGTCACGGTTTGCCTTTGATTGCAGGAGCTACATCACGAAAATGTTGTTTCTCTCTTCGATTGTGAGGTAATAAATACCACTCAATATATCTTTGTGAAATTCTTAAAAGGTTTGAAAATGTTAGATCAAGATTCTGTTTACATGTATTCCATACCAGCCATACCATTTTTACTTTGTAAGCTCGGTATGTTATGATTAATCTGTATTTTTCCATACCTGAAGACATATTATTTTAATGAGTGGAGTGTGCTCTCAGAAGTTGAGAACAAATGTTGAAATAAATATTGTTTATATATAAGGTCAAAGGTGATACACTCACGGTGACCACAGATATAGTGCAAACAATTCAGCTGAGATTTCCCAGATTGTCTTTTTGTCCCCTGGTATCTCCTGATGTCCCCCTCATTGGCTTTCTTCAATATGTTTTAAAGGTTCACCTCAGCAAGAATTTTTTCCTTGTACTACCAAATTTCTGTGCTTCAATTTTGCCACCATAATTGCAATGTCACAATAATTTCTTTAGCAATTAATCCTGATTAGCTTTCAAGAATGTTTCTTAAAAGTTATTTGAGCTCTGGAACCTTGACCCTTTTGTACTTTGCAATCTACAGGAAACTCCCAACAGTGTATTTCTGGTTATGGAGGTATGCATAAATTTTCATAATGTTTCAGTTTAACAAGTCCAGGGGTGGCACTAGGATTTTTCAATCTGGGTCCTGGGACCCGCATGTTCGGCCAAATTGGGGTCCCAAGGATTTTTTGGGGGTCCCAAAATCTTGGTGAGCCTCTGCGAGAAAACGAGTTTGTTTTAAATTATGAGAAAAAGAGAGTAACCAACTTGGAATTAATATTGACGCATATGCATAGGACCGGCCGACAAAGGCTTTTTCTAGAGCCGTTACATTCATTCCTGGACAAGAACTCTGTTAATGAAAGAGCACCCTTTCCAAGGGTTTACCCATCACTGGTTTCCTCCCTTAGGAGCAACGAACAGTGACGTCTTTTGCTATATATTTGCATTCAGTGACTTGCAGAGTACATTCCTCTGAAGAAGACCGCAGAAGGCGGTCGAAAATTTAGTTTTAACCTTTTTAGATGTTTTTAACCCCATTTCTTAGAACTTCAATTATGATCACAGATCGCTCCAACAGTTTTACAAACAACAGAATATACTGACAAATCAAAGCAAGTTGTGTGAGTTATTTAAGTCAGTGCCATGCGTCCTGGGACGCATTCAAATTTTGATGATGCATTTTTTGGATTTTATTTGCGTAAAAATGCACGATTTCTGCGTTAACGCGATCCCTGAAGTCACATTTCATTGTTTTACTAACACAGAAAGAATCTTAAACATTTATTAATTAAAGCTAATCTTAGGCCTAATTAGGCCTAATTTTAGATCGGCAAATGGTTAGGGTTGTTTCTTTGTTGGTAAAACAGTGACTTGTAACCTTTGACCTGTGTTTTGCACCTGCCTCTTTTTGTCCCTGAAACACAATGAACACAAATTGGTTGACAAACATTGGTGTTGCTGTTGTAGTTAAAATGTTTCATTGGTTAAGAATTTTGCCAACTAGTTTGTTTTTTATACACAGTGTACTTCCCTTTATCCCATAGACATTATCATAATCTGAAACAAAGAATTAACTAGTATAAAAAACAAATGAGTTTTGAGAAATTTTAACCAAGGGAAAATGTTAACTACAACCTACAACCTACATGTAACCAACAAAATAATGATGTAGCAAAAAAAAAAAAAAAAAAAAAACTCTGGTTTTATTCCACTGTAGGTAAATTCTTATAATCTATGATCCCTTGTGCTAAAAAACTCAAGCAAATTTTCATAATCATGTCAGTGGCATTCTACTTTTCAAATGACCAAGTCCCATTATATTATTTCCCACAAAACAAAAAATTGCCAATCACCAATAACAAATTTATTCAAGGGGTAGGGTCTAACTAAAGGTAAACAAGACTTTAAAAAGGAGTTAATGTATATATTATCTTTGCAGTATTGCAATGGAGGGGATCTTGCAGATTATCTTCGAGGTACAGAATAAAATTAACAATAATCCAGTTACTACTGTCATCATTCTCCCCAACATTTTGGTTTGTCCTTTTAGATGTGGCAAAAAATGGGCAAGGTTTAACTTAGACATTGCTGGTTTGTGGTGTTTCCTCCAAGAGACCGTGAGGCAGGCCTTTCATGGATTGACTCGCGTCTCCCTGACTCCCTTCACCACTTAAATGCAACAACAGCTTATGTGCTGTTTTTTGAGTTAACGCAAGCTTTGCGGTTTACGATTTAGACTAATAATTACAAAATCACAGTCACTGAAGAGACAGAGACAAATAATTTTACTGTAAACTTTGTGTTTAAATTTTGCCTCTTTTTCCTTAACAGACAAAGGGACCCTTAGTGAGGATACAATCCGTATATTTTTACGCCAGATAGGTAATTAATTAACTACTGTAACAAGACACCTTCACATACGTTAATAACTGCAGATAATTATGTAATGTTTAATTAGTTAAAAAACAAGCAGCAGTGTTTTATCGGGGTTTAAAAACACGAGGCATAGCAAAGTGTTTTTAGACCCAATAAAACACATGCTGCGAGTTTTTTGAACGGCTTCAAAAACATTCCACAAAGAGCGTGTCCCTCTGGACTCAAAACAATGGTTCAAATTGTGAGAGCTGAATATTAGCATAAAGGCCAAACAAGCTATGCCTTATTAGTATTCTCTATATAAAGAATACTATAAACGAGGAGTGTTTTATCAGGATATAAAGCTCATACATGTGACGTTTCATCGGTGTTTTGATAGGCTGTTAGGCTCATGAATTATTAATGAGTTTTTAAAGATTGAATGTTTGGATGTACATGTAATAAGTCACTGCATTACCACCATAACATAATAATTATTATAATATTATTGTCACAGTGTTTAGTGGTCCCATCATGCATGGGTTCAATGTGTCAAATTTTTGAAACATTCTAATTTTTCATCAGAATGAGTGTTTATGCTATGAGAATGAAATTAACACCATTTTAATGCTCCTTGAATGTAGTTTTTAATCCAAAAGGTATTCTTAAATTGTTTGACGCCATTTTTCTTCTGTTATTGTTGCCATTCTCAAAGCAAAAACAGGTAGTCAGGACTACATTGTACATGTGCCCTAGAATTTTGAGCTACAAGGGATTTTAATTTTTTCTGTTTTCTTTTAAGCAATTGATTTTGAGATAAGTGATCATTTTTCAGCTACTGTTGTTATTGTAATTGGTGTCATTGTTTTTCAATTATTTTTTGACATGTTTTGATTTTATGCCCTATATGTACTTAAATTCCCAGTCAAAAGTAGTTTTCAACTTTGATTGAAGATAACAAAATAATGCAAAGTGCTTTTACCTTTATATAAAAAATGTGACGCCTCAAAGCTATGACAAGAGTCATTCATTCATTATAATAATTATTATAAGTTTTCTATGTATCAGGTGTTACGAGAGAATGGTTGTGTTGACACAGTATGAACAATAATTTGTTTGTAATTGAATTGCTAATTTTTCAAATGACTGTCAAAAGTAATTATGCAAATTGCAATAATTGGTTTAATTAAAACAACAAAAATGTGAAGGAATGAACCAAAACCAATCACCACTTGCACATGCGATTTTTCCACGCTTTGAGTATGTTAGATGAAGTTGGATTGGTTCATTGTGCTGTTTTCACCTACTGTGATTGGTGGAACTTACTGTACAAATGTAATTACTTTGGCATTTGTTTTACGGCACTCAATTGAAAACTGCTCTAGCTGTGGTTCTTGTAGTTGTGTGTTGCAGTGGTGGTAATGTAACATAGTGCCTTTCTTTCTTGTTTTTATCGCCAGCCTCAGCCATGTGCACTTTGCAGTCCAAAGGTGTAGTTCACAGAGATCTAAAGCCACAGAATCTCCTCTTGCATCACTTGGGAGTGACCATACCCTCACCATCAGAAATCAAAGTTAAAATTGGTGAGCTGCGTTATTTTCTAAGTAGTACCAAAAAATTCACACACAGTTGTCTAGTTTATTATTATGTTCAGGGATTAAGAATTCAAAGGAAACTCCTTTTTCAGAATATAGTGAATCAATAATAATACATGTATTATTAATTATTTACCACGAGGCAGAGATTTTCATTAGAAGCCGGTCACCGGCGGTATACCCCCATCTATGTTGTCAGAAATTTGCTTCTCACCGTTGTCTACTCTGCCTTGATTTTCACTCACAAGTTTAGAGTGACCATGGTCCGCTTACAATGTACACCGTACATTAATTAGCCCAGGCATCTACTTCAAATGTTATTGAAACCCCTGATGTTGGTGAACAGAAGAATGCAGAATTTACATTTGTAACCATTTCCTTCATTTAACCCATTGACTCCTGGGAGTTCCCCATTGACCAGTAAAATCTTCTGGCATTAGACAGAATAAAATACTAAGTCTGCTTGGCTGGCCGGTTTAGGCCGGTTTACGCGTCAAAGGGTAAGCCATTGACTTCTGAGAATGAGACTTGCCAATAATAGATTTTACTCTGTCTAACGCCAGACAATTTTACTTCTCAATAGGGGCAGATGATGTGGAGTTAATGGGTTAACAACCTCTACATCCACACCAAAGCTATGTCCTCTTTCATTAATGTCGACCAAATAATTAAATTAACCTGTTTTTAATTAGTCAATTAGAGTTTTGTACCAGACCATACAGGCTTTATAGGCAGATTATTATTATAATTTTAAAGAACTACACTAACTCTTGATTAGCTTCTAGACTTGTGTCAACTGTGCCTGTTGATGCAGGAGCAAGAGCCAATAAAATCAACCTGCATAATGATGTCTCCTAACATTTTTCACTTTGATGGGAATAGAGTTCCATCCCACTCCTCACAGTGTTAGTTTTTCATTTCAATCTCTAATAGTATAATTTTTGTGGTCTTCTTTCTTGTCAGCTGACTTTGGTTTTGCAAGGTTTTTGCCTGGCGAAATGATGGCAGCCACATTGTGTGGGTCTCCCATGTATATGGTAAGCAAATAGTCCACACAATCATTACAGGGAACTCGTCAGCGAAATGAAGCACCAAAACACCAAGTATGACCCCACCATACATTGCATACTAACTGACAAAGGTTGGATTTTGAGTTAAATAACATATTAGACCTAAAACACTATTGCTCCTAATTGATTGCTCAAGATAAAATAAAATTAAACGTTTTAGGCCTAATTAGGCCTAAAATGTTATTTAATCTCAAATCCAACCTTTGTCTGTTACTATCCAATGCATAGTGGGACCATACATGGACTACTAACCTGAATGTGGTTTCTTGTGAGTTTCAGTGTTCATTCCAAGAAAAAAATGTGGTTTAGTAATGCCCAAGTTTTTTTCCTGTTATTCTATTTTCTCTCAGTTTTCAAGGACAACCTCCTTAACCTTTCCCCACTTAGCCTATTGGGGGCACTCTAGATGTAAATGGGTTAACTGGTAGGATATAGGATCCAATTTTCTTCCCATTTGTTGCCAAAATTCTTTAACCTTTAGATTTTCATATAGATGTCAGTTGGGCCAGCTTTCTGCTTGGCTTGCTTCACTTGAATCCATGTTCTCTGAAAAGAGTGCACCTTGGAAGCTTTCAGAGTCTCTATGGGCTCCTGTTTTTGTTTGGGTCATTATACTTTTACATGATATCCCATTAGTTCCATTTCCTATTTATTTCACCCTAAACTCTTCTTGACTCCTTGTTATTAGAGTAACTTCCATTTCTTATCTCACTGTTTTGATAGCTCTGGAAATGAATCATGTTTCTTTTATTGCCCAACATTAAGCCCTCTCTGCAAGTCTGCACCATTTGAGTGGTTGCCATTATAAAAAAAACCACTGTATTTGTGTTCTAGGTTTACTTGTCTAATGATCAATATTTTTCTGCAGGCTCCAGAAGTCATAATGTCAAAAGCTTATGATGCCAAGGCAGATCTTTGGAGTGTAGGGACCATTGTTTACCAGTGCTTAACAGGGAAGGCACCATTTCAGGTTTGTTTTTCATCTGTTCACTTGTCCACTTTATGGCTTTCAACAAAAGGCATCACCTGGGTGAATTATTGTTGGGGGTACTGTAAACCCCTTAAAAATCCTTATTTTATTCCTCAGAGTCTGAAAATCATTTTGATCATTATATTAAAATGATTTCAGAATTTTAGCATATCAAAATTAAATTGGTGTCTAAGATAAAAGGAATGATGGAAAGAGGTCTTTTTTTAATGACTGACATTTAATATGTTTTGGAGGGAGGAAAGAATCGTTATTAATGTAGGTTGATGTTGCTTGCATAGTAACAAGCAGAAAGTTTGAGCAGGGCCTCTTAAGTTGGTTTTGAAGATGTCACATCCTCCGAAAATAATGGAATATATTTACATTGTTACACACTACATTGTAGATAGGAAGCACACTTTTTCAAATTCCTCAGTGGAATTCCTAACTGTGTGATTTTTTTACAGGCAAGTAGCCCTCAACAGCTGAAAAAATTCTATGAGAAGAGCAAAGTCATTTCCCCAAGGTAAGCTATGAAAAATAATAATTTGATTGATCATTGTGATGATTTTATCACAGTTTACAGTGCAGCTCAGAGTGTATGTTAAAAATGAACAATGAAATAACTTTGTACCGGTAAATAATTTCTCTTGTTTTTAATTTAAACAGTATTCCAGCTGGTACTTCAAAAAGCTTGAAAGACCTTTTGGTAGGACTATTAAGAAGGAATCCAAAAGACAGACTTGACTTTGGTAATAATTACTACTGATTAAAATAATTTTAAACTTAAGCCAGGGTATCAATGAAGGTATCACATTTGATGTTCAGCGGTAACTTTATTAAAGGTCATGCAACTATTTACATGCAGCAAGTTTTGATTTATTGTGCTGTGTTTAGTGCACTGGATATGTCTTTTGTTATGATTTTACCATTTTCAGATGTTTGTCCACCCATCGGTCAAGATAAACCAGGCTAAATTCAATTACGGCAGAGTCAAAACCAGCGCCAATGGAGAGGTTTTTCCTGGGATATTTAGGGGGACTCCAGGGAGGTTTGCAGGGTCATAATTTACCATGTGCCTTGGCTTGAGTTGCTTTTTTGCTTGCTTGCTTTTCCTCTGGACCCATATTTTTGGGTAAATACATTCCACTCACTGGTTTTTTTTTAGTGATGTGTTGACATGTACCTGGGAGGTGGACTGCAGGTCAGTTGCTATGGTGACCTCTTTGCTGCTGAGGAGAGTGCCTACCCTCCAGGAAATTGATGTAGTATGTGTTTTAATTTATTTAAGTAAAATGCAGTGATGAGTACATTGTCTATTTGGCAGGTGAGTTCTTCTCTCATCCATTCTTGACTGGACGAATCCTGCGCAGTGCATGTAAGTGCCTGACTCATTGGAGCTTAGAGGCTTGACACTGAATTTAGGAAGAATAATGTAATGATAACATTGATGTTAGATATTAGGCAGCTACCTCCGCTGATGTCAAGTCTTAGCTGAAATAGGGTAGAACTACAGGCGGGTCCATTTTGTTATAAGGTATAAGAATCATGGGCAGGGGACTGAATTAATAGTCTTTGAGGATTTTCTTGAATACAAAAGTCATGTTTATTTTTTGTTTTGTTTTTTTAAAAATAAGATTTTAAATATGTCTGCTACTTTCTTTTCATTGTAGCCATTCCAGTTGCTGTTCCTGCCCACCAGCAAAAGTATTCTAGGTCATCATCTTATTCACCAGTAAGTCAACAATGCCAACTTAAGCCTTAGTTGTTGCGGTTGTTGTTCTTATTTATCATCGTCATCACCACCACCGCCGTCATCATCATTTTATCGTCATTAGGCCAATACCTAGGGATCTTCACCGAACATGATTGGTTAATAAAAGGGATTTCTGTTTTCTCGCTGGAACAAAATGGACCGTACCAAGTGGGCAAGATTGGCCTACCGGTATTTTTCCCCACTCAGTTAGCCAATCAGAGCACAGAATTCATCTCATCTTCCCCCTCACTGAGCTGGCCATAGAATTAATAAAAAATGTAATGTTAAAACTATCCTTATACATGTAGTACACTGACTTAAACATGCACCTTACTGGCATGCAGCAGCAGATCAGAGGACTTTTTTACAGTTTTTAACAAGGATATGCAATGATGGAAAAGAAAATAAGAGAAGTCCTATATGGATGGACATCAAACAACGATTTTTACATCGAACTCTTTTCTAGTAAACCACTAAAAGATGATCCCAGTTAAGTGCTGTGGTGGAGCGTTGCCCTGCAGACTATTATTGCCAATCAAGGTGTTGAGCCCCATTTGAATGGCATGTGGGTTTTTTCTGTCTCGCAATTGTTTAACTTGCTTCTTCAATTGCTATGATTGTATGCTTGAAATACAGTAAAAACCCATGTATAAGAACCTAAAATTTAAGAATAATTTTGTTAGGCTAAAATTTTCATTTTTAAGCCCCTTTTCGTAAGAACCTATTTATTATTTAGCCTAAAATTTTCAATTGGTTCTTCTTTTGCAAAAATGAAGGCACAAGTGATAATACAGAAAAGAAAATAGTCTAGGTTTCAGTAAGTAAGATTCAAAGAATGAACTAAAATGTGTGCTAGTACTTTGGAAAGATAAATTTACTGTATGATTTATATCATTGAAACTGTATTTTAGATAATTATTTTATACAGCACCATACCTATTCCATATAACATACATGTATGCCCTGTAGTAGTTATCTGTGCTGATCGCTAGTGCGCCTATCAAATTAAGAACCTCTTTAAGAACCTAAGTAGCCTAAAATCCCACTTAATACCATTTCTATAAGAACCTGTTTAGGCTAAGTTGAAAAAATGTAGGTTCTCATACGCACGGTGGCCTCATGGTTAGTGCGCTCAACTCCAGATTCAGTGGTCCGGGTTCGGGTCCTGGCCGGGGACATTGTGTTGTTGGGCAAGACACTTTACTCTCACGGTGCCTCTCTCCACGCAGGTGAATATTAAAATGGGTACCGGCGAATTTAACGCAGGGTTGACGTAAATTAGGCTTAGCTACATAATTCCGGAACTTTTTTTGGGAATTTTAGACATCAAAACGAATTTTAGAAACTCTCGGGAATTTTAGAAAAAAATTGACAATTTCGAGAATTTTAGAGCAATTTGAACTTTCACCTGGCATGTTGGAAACTTTTCACAGGCAAAAACGTTGACAAAACTTTTTTTTAAAATTCCAACCTACCAGGAGAGGGGTCAGTCCGCTCATATTCATTCCTCATCAGCGGTTATTCGCCAAAAGGGGTCCTACAGTGCATCTAAGCAGCGGTTTCTCACCGTAGTTTTTCCGAATCTTTGCTTGAGAGCAAATATGGCAGACTTTGCACCATAAGAAACGAAATTTATAAGAATCTTTGGGTATTTTAGAGAGTTTTTTGAGAATTTTAGACATTTTCTAAAAGAATTTTAGAGCTTTTGTTTGGGAAATTCCGGAAAGAATTTTAGACAGTTTTTCGGGAATTATGTAGCTAGGCCTAACGTCAATTGTCTGTATTCCGAGACACGAGCGATGTTTAAGTTGAGGAGAAGAACAAGGGGACACTTGGAAATCTGCGTACATCTTGCTGGGGGCATTTCTGGACTTATCGTTGACAGTGGAGGGTTTTGCGTGGTTATTTTGAAATATTCCTTCTTTTTCTCCACAGAACTTTGGTGCTGAAGCATTGGGCGATATACGAGTTGATCTCTTACCTCACATGACACCGCCACATGACTCCACAGAAATGTCCCCACAGGACCCACCCATTGTCATGAATATCAGCTCATCTGGGAACAGTGAGTCAAATTATCGTCACTGTTGACGCTCATTTTTATTGCTCTTAGATCTCAGGCTTAAGATCTTTGAATCATTTCTGCTGGAACATGATGTTATGCTGACAATGTGTCCCACTTGCTCTTAAGTTTTATTTGCTGCTTAGAATCTGAAACATGTCAGGCAACTGCCCGGTTATCGTTGTTTTTTGTCCTACTTTCCATTCAATTTCAAATAGTTTAGACCTTAAAGGCTGTATTTATTAATCATGCCTTGAGCAAAGTCTCCAAAGTTAACTCCTTCCTAGTCATTGAAGTTTCTAACACCCAAATGAAAGACGAAATCCTTTGCTTTTAGATCAGATGAAATTAGTGCGTTCGACATTAGCAGAACGCAATTTCTGATCTTGGGTATCTTTTGCAGAGGGTGAGCTTTGCCTTCGTTTTTCCTTCGTCTGCTTTTTCAGCGCTCACCCCGTGATTAATTTGCACCAACACTTTGATTTTTGGCAAGGGACATCTCTCAAACGATTTCAACAAATTCGAGATTTTCACAAATTTAGTTTTTGTGATGTCGTCACCTCTTTACTCCAAACCTTCCACTTTTAGCCACATTCCACAAACCTCTCATTAGCACTTTCGGTAGACGTTGTTTACAGAGGTGGCATCTTGGCCGTCTAGTGATTCCAACCTCCAAAGTTCGCCCAACGAACACACTTCATGATGAATGATTACTCCTTAGGTAGTAGAGTGGTTTTCAATTCAGTGTCGAAAGTAATTAGCGAATTGCATTGGTTTTGCATTACTTCACTCAGTGATTGGTTCAAAGTTCTCTTGCCATTTTGTCAACCAATCAGAAGTGAAACCAAAACCAATCGTGGCTTGCGCGTGCAAATTTTCCCGCGCTTTGTTTCGGCTACGTGTAATTACTTCGAGTTTTGATTGGTTTACTGGATTGTCTCCGTCCCTTTTGGTTGGCCAAAGTAATTACTTTGGTTTTGGTTTTACGACACTCGATTGAAACTCGCTCTAAAATAAGATAATTGAGGACAATTCACAGCAATTTTTTTCATGTAAATTATAATGGTAATTGAACTGAGTGGAGTGCAATTTGGTCTGAAATCATACGTCGTGTGATTTCAAAATCGAAATCGCAAGTATGATTTTAGACCAAATTGGACGACACGAAGTTCAATTACCACTTTCTTACATCCATTTAGAAATCACACAATAATTATTTTATTGCTAAACTACAGGATTTTAGTCAGTAACAATACGTTATTGATCCAGTTGGGAACAAAAGATGCAAAATTGACCACACAATGGTTTTCTTTGTCTTTCATTTTCCTGCAATTTGTTTGGTTACCTTAAAAAAACCTTAAATCTGATTGGCTGTTTTGTTTTAATGTTTCTTTTTCATTGGCTGGGAAATGGTTCGATTTAGAACAAAAAATAGTGCGATTTGGGAATAAATCGCCCTGTTGAGAGCCAATCAGATTGCAAGGATCACCAGTGATTTCTAAATGGGTGCAATAAAATTTATTACTGTGTGGTTTAACTTTTTTTTTGCATTTCAAAAGCCGACAGAGAATGTCCAGCTTGGTGTTACTTTCAGCAAGCTTCAATAGTAGTTAAAAGAAAAAAACGAATCAGTGACCGTTTTAAAGACTTTTGCTCTTGTTTTGCTTTAGATTCCAGTGTACGACAAAGTTCTTCTGGAGCTTATCCACAAAGCCCTGCTCAGGATGACGAATTGGCACCTGAGGTTTGTCTGCTACTGTAGGTGAACGTATAAGAACATTCTTGTAAAAAGAGAATCTCGCTCTTTAAAAGAGTGAGGGCATTTTTCATTTCCTGCAAAGTCACGTGTAATCTCGTTCAGTGACTGCTATTTCAATTTGCACACATGAATAATAGGCGTTTAGCGTTTGATTGCAGCCAGTTCGTGTCAGTGACAAATTAAACTCTTTGTGCTAGAACGATATAATTGCGCTCGAACGTCGCATTAAAATCAAGTTACCTGTTTCAACATGCACGAGTTTCAACAACATCTTGAACAGTAAGATTGTTATTTTCGTTTATTTTTATTTGTTTAGTCGCGTGTCTAAAGTGTTCGGTTTGGGTTAGGGGTCGGTAGGTAAGCGCTTGATCACGTCGAGTTTTAGTGACTGATTTTTGCAAAGCCAAGGGTCATGACTGACTTGCCTGAGAACGAAAACATTTTCCGGCGGTCGTTTTCCTCCCCGTCTGCGAAGCCGAGCGTCGAACCCAAGCGAACCCGAGCTACCAAACGATTTCTGTGATGTAACTACTTTTGTTTTCTTTTGTGCCAATCACCTTGTATGAGAGAAGAGAAACTCGAGTGGTCTTCGCGCGCGCCTTGTAATCATTGTTACCGGCGAGATCATTAGCTGTGGCTTTCGAAATGACAACTATGAACGAAACCCCAAAGAAGATTCCCCGCGGTGGCGAATGTTGCGTTCCTTGTTAGACAAAATTCTTAGTTGCAAAGGAAAAGATAAATATGTTTGGAGAGAGTGCTATTTCTAGGGGCAGAGAAACGACCGCCGGAAATACGTCTGTCTTCGCAGGCTAGGTCATAACTGGATGTCAGATAACTTGAAATATCAAACATGTTGGCAAAATGATTTAAAATGTTGGCGAAACGACCATATTACTCGTGGAAATATGTAATTTTGTGTTGTTCTAATTTTAGGGGTTTGTCCTGGTTCCTTCTAACCCTGAGGCTCCAAGTAAGTGAACTATCTCATTAGTCGGGCGACCGACTCTAGGTTTACCAGTGTATTTCTTCGCAAATGTCCGTCACGTGCAATGGGCAATACCGCAGATATGTAGTGAAGGCTCAATGTTCATTCCGCTTCGTTTTCATCTCTTCGATAAGTGATTCTCTGTGATGGTAGGCATACATTACAGGTATGGCAGAAGCGAGTGACGGTGTTAAGTCCAATATGCTCAAACCACTTACAAACGCACAGACTGTTCGTGGTAGACCCACATCAAAACACGAAAATGAGCGTGCATTTCGAAAGGGGTCGTTCCGCGAACTCTTGGCAAATATCTCAAATGCTGCTTTCAAGCTCTTACAAGTTCTAAAGAGATCAGTTGAGCAGTCATTGAGTACAAAATATATGCAAACTATGACTAGCAATGACAGAAGTACATTAAGGAACTTTACTCGAAATTTTGATGCTGGCGGGTCCAAGCTGATATTTCTGATATTTGATAATCAGCATAACATTACGACAACAAGAAAGCCGTCACTTACCGAAGCGAAGATGCAAGTAACTTCTTTAATTTTATGACTGACATGATCATTGTTTCATATATTTTGTACAATGTATCAAGTGGATTATCATTTCTATCAATTTCTCTTTGTACCGCATTAGTTTTCTGTGTAATCATGTACGTTCGCATGTTGTAATACGATTGCGTTACCAACACGAACAATGTTGAATGTCCTGGGAAAATGTGATGTATTAGGGGAGGCAATGCAGCCATTTGTACATCATCGACATGATGGCGTGGTGAAAATAAAATACAGAGAGGAATTGAGATCTCGTTATGCTAAATTTGTGTATTGTAATCATAACCGTGTTGTACGTGAATGCCATGTGTCGAGATGTGATCGCGAACCAAGTAGGATTCCTGTGAAGAAACTGAAACGTCTGTCGCAGAAAAGCAGAAAACTGAGGGTATTTGTGTGGGAAAAGATTCTTAAGATCACTCCTTTGTCGTCAAAACTTCATGTTAACATCAGTTGCAGGCTCGGTTCTTTTGAAAAAGTGAGGAAAAAGCCATCTTCTGTTCGACGAAAATTTCGTCAAACAGTACGTTTGACTTGCTTTGGAAAATACATTGGAACACGAAAACGCGTAAATCTGAAGTTTTATCAAGTGTTGTACACATGCTGTGGACCAATGAGTTTGTTCAAGAATGGTGATCATAGATAATGCTGTGCTAAAATAAATCTATGTAATGACATAGGAACAAATCCTGGGCCTCCAATGAATAATATTGATCCAACCTTGACAGTAATTAAAAGGCACCATATAGTCAAGGTGATATTACAGTATTTGGTGCGTATGCTGGGCAACAATGCATTGCTACGAGTTTGCGTGCTTTGATTTATAACAATATCAAAGGAATTAATACATGTAATGACCTGGTACAAGTTATGGAAATGGGTCAGGGAAGGTGTATTTAATGCAAACAGAATTACCTGCTGTGATTGCTACATGTATGTCTGAGAAAAATTACCAGCTTAATTATAGTGAAAGCTACACAGGTAATCTACATAACACTGATTCAATTATTGAGAGATATCAGTACAGTATACCAATAGACAGTGCATTTGAATCACTCTTGTCACAAAATTATTCTTCATTTATTCTGACAATAGGATGTATTAGTGTTATTATCTATCATACTGATAATGGAGGTTATAAGATTTTTGATTCTCATGCAAGAGATGAATATGGTAAAAGCCATCCCCAAGGTACATGTGTACTATT
Organism: Montipora foliosa; assembly: GCF_036669935.1. Classification (NCBI taxonomy): domain Eukaryota; kingdom Metazoa; phylum Cnidaria; class Anthozoa; order Scleractinia; family Acroporidae; genus Montipora; species Montipora foliosa. The sequence goes on from NC_090879.1 coordinate 31,513,556, forward strand.
AGAAGTACATCCATTAAGGACTTAGTACAGTATTTCCAGGCTGTACACTCACTCGGTGACAATTATGAACGCGGACGGCTGCATATTAGTACATATGAAATAACTGCAGTGAACAGTGTTAGAGGACAATGCAACTGCACTTGTAAACAATATTGTGCTGTAGGGCTTTATGCAATGTGTTACTCAACAGCAAAGTCTTGTAGTTATTGGAAATCCGAAACGTTATGTTGCATAGCTTACCAAGGAAACAAATCCTATCGTCACCTGAGCATTAACAGACACCTCACAAAGTGCAGATTTACCCAAGAGTCTTGATATTTGTGAAGTTGATGGTAGTAATGGTAATGAATTTATATAGTGCATTTTCTATTGGCATATTCAAATGCGCTTTACAAGCAAGTGATCTATGGGTGAGATCGGACATCAAGTCAGCAATGTTTTCATGACGAAATGCATGTTGTTTTTGCCAGTGTGATTACAAATTTCGTGATCTTTCTTTGAGACATGCACATCTTTCCATGTATCACACATCTTTTTTTAGAACTACTACACAACGCTCATGATCCTTAGCAGCACACGTGTGGCCACAGCCCGACTTACGATCCTAGATCGTCTTGTTGCAGTATGAACACTTGAGGGACACTTGGTAGTTTTCCTCCTTTTAGTTTCATCTTCTAAGCAGCAGCCGTCCCTTGGGGTATCACTCACTCAACACTACCCACCCCTCCCTGCTCTATAGTTTTGTTGAAGGTGTTTCATTGTTTTAGTTTTGAGATGTTTTCCTGGCTCCATAGTGACGGCCACAGACGTCTTTTGCTCAGATTCAACTGAGCAGTTCTCTATAAAAAGCTTCTTTTGGGGTCAGGACGCAGCTATTACAACGGCTTTCGTGATTACCGCGCACCGGTGGCTGAATTGGTTGAGCACCGGGCTGCCATGCGGGAGGTAGTGAGTTGGACTCCGGCTCGGCGGACCAACATTCAGGATCTTTGAATAACTGAGAAGAAAGTGCTACCTTTGTAACGACATCTGCAAATGATTAGATTCTGTAGTCTTCTCGGATAAGGACGATAAACCGTAGGCCCCGTCTTATAACCCTTCAATGTTCATAACCCTGTGGGACGTAAAAGAACCCACACACTATTCGCAAAGAGTAGGGCATGGGGTTCCCGGTGTTGTAGTCAGTCTTCTGTGGTGTATTATGGTTGGGAGGGTAAATGCTCGGAGATACTAGCTGCATCAAGCTACTCTAGAATCCGAAGGTAAATAACCATATGATAATGATGATATGATATTTTGGTTCAGAAAACAGTAGGCATAAAAAAATATACAACGGAAACAAGGGAGCCTGCTCCTTAACACAATAGAACTATGAAGAGTTGCATGTACCTTGTAGCTCAGTCGTTAGAGCAGCGGTGATTTAACCCGAAGGTCGTGGGTTCAATTCCTACCCTGGTCAGGTTTTTTCTCTGTCCTTGCATTTGTGGGCCCAATTCCATTAGTAGGGCTAACGTTCACATGGTTTACATGGGTAGAAAATAGCACTTCACTTACCCTTTTAGCAGTTAATTCTGTTGACTATAGAACTATGTCCTGTTCCGGTTCAATGAAATTAGAGGTTGTAAAGGGCTGCATGGTAATTAGCACAGTTCAGAGTTTGAATTTTTTTTTTTCCGTTATAACTCGAGAATACTCGGAAAAAAATCCGAAAGTTCCGAACAGGAGTCGAACCCACGATCTTCCGATTACTAATTCGGATGCTCCACGACTGAGTGGCTATAGGACTCGTTAAAATAATTTCATGCGACAATTGCCCTGCTCTACTACGCATGCAAGGACTGAAATTGTCGAATTGGTGAATTCTCGCAGTTGTAGCGGAAAAGTTGACAACGTAAACACCACAAAAAGTCTAAATCCAAGCTCACTCATTATGATATTGTGTTACCGGCTCTGTACGGCACCCCTTCACTATGGCTCCCCCATTACTAACTTTAAACATTTGGACATTTCATAGACCAAATCGGCTAATTATAACTCAATGTTATTGTAGTACCCAATTTAAACCCTTTGGGAATAAAACGTTTTGTTCCAGGTATTTCCATATCATTTAAATGTGACAGAGACAATCTTAACCCCGGGAGATTTGAATTGGGTACAACACTGCGTTAGCGGATTTGGTTTGTGGTCTCTAGAAGAATCAGTATCATCGCAAAATGCGAATCAATTTTATTGAGCTGGTTGTAAGTTTTAAAGGGGATTTCTTTTACTGATGAATTGCAAAAAATCTTTTTAAAGGAGTTCTCCAACAAAGGAACCCTTCGGATCCTCTTTTTCCTTTCTACAAGTAAGTACTCGCTTCCTTTTAACTCTGTTATTGGAAAGATTTAGTGTGGCAGTTACGACAACAGCAAACGTTAGGCTGAAGTTGGCGTCATGGCTGGGGTTTCGATAACTTTTGAAGTAGATGCCTGGGCTAAGCATTGTGAGCAGCGGTTACTCTTGTCTTTCACAAGGGTTTGAGTGAAAATCAAGGCAGAGTAGCCGGCTGTGAGAGGCAGATTTCTAACGACATAGACGACGGGATACCACAGGTGACCGGCTTCAAATGAAACCCCTGCGTCATGCCAAAACAGGGTCCCAAAGTAACTTTTTTATATGGGCGCCAACTGGCGACTAGATAAAAATTTTCAGTCGCCAAAAATTTTCGCCTGAAAATGCACGTTTTGAACTTTTTTTATGGATACCAGAAAGCAACGACCGCGCGGTCTTGTGTATGTGTCAAGCATTGTTTTTCGCTTTCCAAAGCGGACATTTTGGAGAGAAAATGTATCCGACCTCGAATGTAATAAAATCCATCTGCCCCTTAGTTTGTTGAAAATTTCAGCCACAGTAACACAAGTCACGTTCTGTCGCACACAAGCCGCCATGTTGTCACCGTGTTACATTCCTCGCACCAGTCCGTTGAATCTCTTTACTGAGTCATTGTTATTTCGCACGCAATGCGTATTTTATGAGAAATCACAAAAAAAAACCTCCGGCTTGCGACGTTGTGCAGGTAGTTAACGGGAAAACTCATTTCATTTTTATTTCAAAAACATCGGCAGGATAAAAAACAAGACACTTGTTGGCAAACGGCTCTGAACTTAATAGTAGGTCGCCCACTGGCGACCAATTGTGAAATTCTGGTCGCCAGTACTCAATTTTTAGTCGCATTGGTGACCAGGAAGGCGCAATTTCGGACCCTGAAAAATTCAGAGAAACTTGTTTTGGTTTGGTTCGTTTTTGCCAGTTGGCAACGTATATCATCAAGCTACTTCACAAAACTGAGAGGCAAGTTAGAGCAAGAGAATTTTCGTGCTTTGTTGACAAACATCAGCATGTCGTTTGCCGTTTCTTGTAAACACAATAGATTGAGAGATGTCACATGCATCGCGTTTCATGATGATGATGAACCTTGGCGGTGTTTGTGAATTTTAGAAGCTTCTTACCACCGGGGTAGACTTGAATGTAATGGCCGCGCGAAAACCTACACCAAAGTCAAAAGCAAGCGAAGGGGAAGGGGGTGAGGAGAAGGTTTTTCACTCCTTCTCCTCACTCCCTCCCCCTTCGCTTGCTTTTCACTTCGGTCTAGGTTTCGCGCGGTCATTACATTTAAGACTACCCCGGTGGTAAGAAGCTTCTAAAATTCACCAAACCGCCTGCTACGTGGGTTAATGATATTTGTTTTTGTGTCAAGTGTATTTTTAGCGCTGAGGTTTAGCTTGGGGACACTGCACAAAAATCAAATCATATCAAATCATAGGTTGGTTTTTGTGGAGAGGTGAAAAACGTATAGTACCCGAAGAAAAGCCTCTCGGTGCAGAGTAGAGAACCAACGAACTCAACCCAGATATGACGCCGGATCTGGGAGTCAAACCTGGGCCACATTTGTGTTAAAATTTCATGGGTCTGGGCTGGTTTGAGGGTTTGCCATGATAGTCAATTTCGTCTTCGTAGTCAAATCTAGTAGCTCATTTGATGATGTTTCTCATATCATAACGAGTGAGTCGATTGTGTTGTGTTATTTTTCCTTTTATTTTTAATAGCCAATCTCCCCCAAGGAGCAGCAAATATCCTTCCTCTCCATCGCCTCCATTGTGCCGCACTCCTAAAAGGGCCACTTTCACTGTGGGATCTCCCTACTCAACATCACCGACACCACCAACTTCTCCAAACATGCAACCACAATTGTTCCACAGCCCAAGTCGCTCACCATCGTCAGCTGAATCGCTACCAATTGAAATGCCAATTAGAAGACGCACCAGCTCCTCCCCAGGGCTTCCTCCTCGCTCTGAGCCATCTACATCTCCGGTGCCAATACCAAGGTCAAGCACCATGTCTGGGGGCTTCCCCAGCAGGCAGTCATCCTCTAGAAAATCTCCCTCACCCACAAAGCACGCACCGTCCACTGGCATTGTCCAGAGGAAAGAGCAGAATAATGCACCAAATATGTCAGTTGAGCAGAGTCCAACGAGTGGCCTAGGGATTTTGCGAAGCCCCAAGCAAGACAGCAGTCCAGTATCTAGGAAAGAACCAACCGTCTGCAGCACTAAGGGCTCTGTGACACCTCTCGCTGCAGCTGTTCAAGCAATGAACGACCAAGCAAAGGCATCAGGTATCAAACAGCAAGCCTTAGTTGGATTTTCTGGATCCAACATAAGCAAAGGTTTTGCACATTCTTCGGCTGGAAAATTCCGAAGGGCGCTGTCAAATATTGAACCGTTTGTGTCGAAAGACTCCTCTTCAATCCTCACAGCTCTCGCTCGTCAACCCAATGTAGCACTAGGTGTTCCTTTAACTGACCTCTCAGAACCCGGGGTCGAAGACAAACAGATGATTCGTGTCCACAGCTGTCCAGCCATTTTAGCCATGGGACTTCCAAGAGGCACTTTGATGACAACACCGTCATTTCAGATTGGTACCGTGGCTGCCTCCCCCATATATCGCCGCCATTCTAATAACGGGTCCGGTTCAGTTAAAGTAAAGAGCCCTCCATCCTCTCCCACGGGTCTTCCCACTATTCCAGGCTCCCCGACCAAGACATCACAAGGCAAAGAATCCGTTGTTGACCTGGAGAAAGAAATGAAGCCATTGAAGGGACTGTTCACAGCTGGATCACCTTCGCCATTCGACAGTGACAACGGCGGGGTTTTCGGTTCTCCTGGACGAAGTTTACAAAACAAAAAGACGACCACAGGAGACGGGCCTGCTGTTGTGAATCAAGGTATACTTACACGTTCTTGTTCGTTAAATCAGTACATAAAGAATCAATCGTAAGATCGCGAGCACTTCCGAAGAATTATCGTAAGCCATCGTGCTCCCCATCGGTCACATCTTTGAAACGGTCCCTAGGGCACGATTATTTTTCCTCTTCAAACCAATGTTATTATCCAACTGTGTTAGTTTTCGTACAAAAAACGCACGAAACGAGTACGAATATTCCACGACATTGTACAGTTAAGTTATTTGTACACTTGGTTATTGTACAGTAGAGAACCGGTTTGACTAGTTTAGTTGCTGACGTTGTCCGGCACGCACTAATCTGTCACACTTTCTTGGTTGTTTACAATTCATTTGCTAAAATTTAGTGCAAAAAGAAGTTGGATAATAAATAGGTTATTAGATGTTTTGGTGTGTAGTATCGCTGAGTATTTGTACTCGTTGGTTGTATTTTGATTCGCCCTAGCGGGCTCGTCAAAATACTCATCGATACTACACACCAAAGCATCTAATAAGATATATATATTCTTGTTTTATGTCATTGCCGAAGCTCTGTCCGTTTCTTAAACTCCCCAACACTCAAGTCGTCTTCAAAGATCGTAGACGTAGCAAGTCCATATTAATTGTTCCCATTCCGGTCTGGGATCCATAGGAGGTGACAATGGCTCTCTTATATGAATGGAAATAAGACTTTAAAGAGTTACAACACCGTTCGTGTAACACGCGAAATCTCTGTTCAGCAAGGAGGTGTAGTTACAACTAATTTTAAGTGTAGCAGTGTAAAATCCCTAACGGATTCTGAATACACCTTTTAGCTTGTGCGTTTTGTTTTCCCACTTCTGACCACGTGATGTTACTCTAGGGAACAGTTTCATTCATATGCCGTCTTATACACTTGCATATGTTATCATGGCAACAGGTAAATTCCCTTGAGAACATCACTTGGTCTGAAATGGGAAAACAAAAAAGTGACGTACAAGCTAAAAAGGTCTATTAAAATTCTGTAGGAACCAAAGTGACGTTGGGGTTTGGGGAGAGTTCTTCCAAGAGCAGCAAGCGGGCGTTGGTTGCCAAGGAAACAGAAGTTTCGTCCCCAGATATAGAGGGACCTATCACTCTCATTGCTCCTGAATTGCCCGAGGATACTCTGATGGATGTAAGTCGTAAGCACCTCAGCGGACAAATGTCATAGCTTAATTGCTCGTTCTTTTTAAGCCACGACAGTTCGGTTTAGTAGGGAGAGCATCGGACTATCGTACAGGAGGACTTGGGTTCCATCGGAACCAACCCACTGGGGCGGGGGGAGGGGGTGAGAGGAGGCTGTGCGGCCTAGTGGTTAGGGCGCTTGCCTTGAGATCTGGGAATCCCGGGTTCAAGACTAGTTCTGACCACTCAATGAATTTGAACCCGGTAGTCCCTGGTCCAACTTCTCAGATACACTTGTAAATAGCCAACTGGTTTGCCTCCGGCCACTTGGGATTCTTAACAATAGTCGTTGTTGTTGTTTTCTTTCGTGTTTTTGATTGTGTTTCATTGGCGGTGAAAAGCCCCTATGGGGAGTGGTCAGTTAAGTATGTATTGTATGTTTGAATTGCTGAGGAGATTGTGCCGTCCCTGTTGTCACATCTGTAAATACTTGAACTTTCAAGCCGTCTCGGATTTACAGGTAAGGTAAAGGTTAAGTCGCGTGCGAGCCAACTAGAGCCCATTACGGCTTATGCTTATCCCGGTTTCAGTAGCATGAAGCAACTGGGAGAACTGGATGGGATGCTAGTCCATTGCAGGGTTACCCCCAGCAGTATATGGCCGGTATCCATTAATACACTTCGGAGAAGAGAGAGTGTGGAGTAAAGTTTTTTGTTTAAGGAAACAACACGATGGCAGAGCTAGGCCTCGAACCAGAACTGGGAGATTCAGAGACCAGCGCGCTAACTACAACGCCACCGTGCCTCCAGTCGGATTTACAAGCGAGTGCTAATTTGTGCAACTACTACGTGCAATCTGAATTGTTTTCCGGATATTCCAATGATTTATGCGTTGTCTGCTGATTTACTGAGAACGCGACTCGAGATTTTTGTACCGAATAAGGCTTGCAACTAATCGCTAGAGACAGTGATGACATTGGTAAGATGTGCAATTGCTGCCCGGGCGAACGAACAGAAGAAGAGAATAGTAGACTTATCATTTGGATTCGCCATCATGACGGTGATAGCGTACCATGAAAACCACCCATTTCCAAACCTTGCTATGCAAAAACCCCTAAATGTCGTTTGACACTATTCTAAAAGAGGTCTTCTTCACTTGGAAGTAATAGTGTCTTTGGTTGTTTTCAATTATAGACGGAGCATACAGAGGGAGTCAGGAAATTGAATTTTGTTGTTTCGTTGGTAGACGCTATCCGTGAAGTGATAAGTGCAAGGGGAACGCCTTTCACAGTCCTGGCTGAATCTGTAGCTATCCGACAAGTGAGTTTATTGAAAATGATAAGAACATGATCGTCCGCGTTGGTTTAGTTCTGTGAATAGGGAGATTAAAGGGAGGGTTTCATGTCTCTGCGCATGCGCAAACTGTGACGTCAGCCCATTTAATTCCATTGTTATTGACGCAATCGAAAGCACTGATGCGAGAAACGGAAACAATGCCATAGAAGTGGAATGGGCCATTTCCGAGTTGCTGTTTGTCTCGGTTTCGAAGTGAGTCTTGGTGCTGAGCTATTGTAAGGGAAATGACTTCACTGATTAGAGTGTAATGTGAAGTGCTAAGTGTCTACCCCATATGAACCATGTGAGCGTTAGCCCCACTGATGGAAATGGGCCCACACAAGGACAGAGAAAAACTCTGACCAGGGTGGGAATTGAACCCACCCTGGGAATTGACCGCTACTCTACCGACTGAGTTACAAGGTCAGACGGGAGCAGGTCGTGTCAATTTCGCGGCGGTGAATATGTACAAGTATAAGGAAGGGTTACGTTTTTGCAACCGTTGGCCGTGTAGAACTTGTATTTCAACAGACTTTACTATTAAAGGGTGTTGTGAAGTGCTAGTTTTCTACCCTATATGAACCATGTGAGCGTTAGCCCCACTGATGGAAATGGGCCCACACAAGGACAGAAAAACTCTGACCAGGGTGGGAATAGGCCTTTTGCAACAAACGATCACATGGTACAAAATCCGCCATGCTGGAGGGCAAGCTCATTATTATTCCCTCACTGGGACATTAAAACAAAGAGACCTGAACCAGTCAATCTTGACTTGCCTTTGTTTTAATGTCCCAGTGGGGGGATAATAATGAGCTTGCCCTCCACCATGGCGGATTTTGTACCGTGTGATCGTTTGTTGCAATGGCCTATTGAACCCACAACTTTCGGGTTAGATCACCGCTTTTTTACAGGGCTTTCCCGTTGCCACGGTGACTTATTACGTCACTATAATGAGTACATCTTGTTTAGCAATAATTGGCGTTTCGTATGCTACCATAACATTGCTAATACGTGATACAGCGTTGTAGTGCCAATCCTTATAAGAGCGTTGCTTGAGAGCGTGGACAAACTGCAGTGAAGCTGTCAGTGTCACTCTTTACTTCAAATCTGTCCGTACTAATCCAGTTTTTGGGCACTTCGCCCATATTGAATAATGTAAACAAGACGGAATAATCATGAAATACTTAACCCGTAGCCGTCGTGGTTTCTTAAACTTCCTAGTAGTTGTTTCGACGGTGGCATTTTGACAACCAAAGACCGATTGCTCGGAGCCTGGTTAGTGCTAACGATTGGTTAAGAGGTATCAAAACCTATTGGTTTCCATGGTATTTGACGCTGGTTTGCGTTAACCACGCCTCGAGCAACGCGGTTCAGAGCTTTTGTGATTGAGGTCTCGACAAGACTTCGTTCAGGTTTGTCAGTCACAAAAAACTGTTACTTCCAGGGTTACGAATTCCCTTAAGGTAATTAGTGTAAATTTGCAAACTTGTAACCGAAATGGTTCCAGCTAGCGCATGCTCACTGTGACAAGTTTTGATCTTGTCCTGCCATATGTGGATACCCAGGTTTGGACGAAGAATTCAAGGACGAAAAGTCGGGATTGGCGACAGTGAAGTTGTTGCCAGTCCCGATTTGACAATTTATTTCTTCGTCCCGTCCCGAATGACTACCCATAGGTACCCGATGATGGTCTTTTACGTGCTGCTGAACTCGAACTTATACTTTCAGAACGAAAGCTTCCTCGCTGATCAGATTGGACTTAAGAGTGACGAGCTAAGGTAAGTGATTTTTAAATGGATAATATTGAAGGCTTTGTCAACTTGCCATGGACAGTTAAGGTAAGGTTATCTCCATAACCGTAATTCTGAGAACGCGAATTCAGTCGGCCGATTGCGAATTGTTGCAAGATTGGGAATGCGGCTATTAGTGGTGAATTCACGTGCAGGCCTGTCCTATATGTTGTTACGTGGGGTTCGTTTTGTCGGGTGTTATCTTTATCTCGGAATTGTTTGGGCCTTAGTCGAACGGTGCCGAACCCATTGGAGTTTCCCAATCAGATGTTTTTGATTACCATTTGAACGATCCGCGGAGTGACCGTGGTCAGCAAGAAGGCAGCAATGAGCTAGGTTTTGTACGGGAATGGCATTCTTTCTTCGGATCAGCAACCTGGATGAAATTGCACCAGTACATGTGACTCGTTCCAGAATTCTTGTGGTTTCAACCTGTGAACGATAACAGCCCCGAGAGAAGGTGAACTCCCCCGCGCTCCCTTATAATTACTTAAATAGCCGCTAATCTCGATTATTTGTTCGTAGCAGTCAAGCATTCCCCTTGTGTTTTTTTACGTTGCAGGAAAATGGAGCAGTTGATCCTTTACGTTAAAGCTCTTAAGGCTCTTAACCTCTCTTTACTCTTTGCACAATCCGAGATCAGACAAGGGCATTTGAAGCCGTCCAATGCAGTCAAGAATGGTATGGCTAGACACGAACGTAGATTTTAGGAAATAAAATCTATTCTCACTCGTAAAGGTGGTGACGTGCCTTTCTCACTTTTTCGGACAGACTCGTGCTTTCGTCCCCTTCTTCCTATATGCGATTCTTTGCTGACGTCATTGTTTACATTTTGTCATTCATTGACATAACAGTTTGCTGTTAGAACTCATCATGCTATTCACAAATTGACTTCAAAAGGTAAAATGTGTTAATATATTCGTGATATGTTCAATTTTACGACTCCTGGCTTTGATAACGAGCGAGTTGTTAGCCATCAAAAACTGATAAAATTCTTGGTTGGTAAAAAGGCTAATGAACCCGTACATTCTTTGTAAAATATCCAATTTTCAAAGCGTCATTACTCGCACCCTGCGAGCAGAGCCTCTCTAAAACTCGCCCAGAGGGCGAACAAGAGAGGGTTTGCAGAAATCGTGTCAAGTCTTCCAAATCGCCGTAGCCCACGTTTCTGGGCTAGTCGGTTAATGCCGCGCGCGCATCATATTCTTGACAAGGTGAAGGTCAAAATCGAGCCATCAGTACGAAAATCTATATGGCGTCTAGAAGTGCGATCGAGAGTTGGCCTGGGTTTGAAACGTCTCCAAGCAACGGATTGCGCATGCGCAATAAAGACTGAACACTATTTCTGCGGAGTCTTTTGAAAGGCTCTGCTGGCATGGTGCTGATGAGACAAAAAATGTAAACAAAGATTCCCCTATTCCACTGATTTTTTTTTCCGCTGCCTGGGCACCCTCTTTTAGCTCTTGCACTCAACAGAATCAACCAATCGCTAATGGCATAACAAAAAGGGAAAAGAGGCTCTAACACTCGCCATATTCTCAAATGTGGTCATTCTACTTAGTAGTAGAAGAATAGAAAAGATATAAACTGCAACGTAAAACGCATTTGCTAAGCGAGTATAAATATTGTTTTTGACCATTAAACCTTTCGTTCGGTGGCGTTCTTGTTTTGGTGGGCATCATTAGAGAAATTTAATTTTGCGTTTAATTTAGGGAAATTAGCGTTTTGACAGAATGAAGTAGTCTCCCACGCATTCGTTCTTTTTGTGTCGTCATTGCAGCTCGTTTTTGGCCTGGTACCAACAGATATCAAGAAACGCGATGCTGAAATTCTCTTTTATTGCTTACGCTCGCTAATGAAGGCGTTTACTCATCTCTTTATGTCGTTTTCTATTTCTCTCCAGTTCTGAATGATTTGAACACTCGATATCATCAGTGTTTGGAGAAAGCATCAGAACTAAAGCAGCTTGTTGAACCAGGAATACACACCGCCCTCGATGGAAAGGCTTTGACGGTGAGGAGTAAACAAATATCCGCGCGGGTATACGAATTTTATCTTCTCGTGCTGGTATGATTCGTATCCCGGCACGGTCATGTGATATCCTCTGTAACACCTGTTTATCCAAAGAATGGTTTCAAACGGCATTTGAACAAGTGGGGCCTGGTGTATTGCAGTGAAGCTACGGGAAAGGCTCCGATTTATGAATAGTATTGGATATATGGAATTGGATTGTTTTATAACGTTGAATTATTTTATACCGTCGTCGCACATAATTGCTAATTTGCTCGGAATTGTGTATATCAGATAAATTCCGACACTGTTTCCCGGGACTTGTGGTAGCAAAGGAAAAAAAAAGGAAGATAAAAATCATACCCATGGATAGGATTTGAACCTGGAGTTTCAACTCTATAGGAACCGCTTCACCACGGAAGATCAAGACACCGCCCTCTCTCATAAAAAGATTTATTTAAAATTCTCACCCATAGAAATATTATTACTGAAGATTAATTAGGCCTAAGCTAGATTAATTGGGCGTAGGCTTTGATTTTAAAAATGTTTAGCTTTGTCGTGTAGTTTGGTAACCGACCTTTTGCAGTATTTCATGTTGTTTGTTGCCGAGTGATAATATTGATAGTGTTTAAAATATTGTCCCTGAGCAGCAAGCGGTGTGGTGGTCCAGCGGTTAGGTGACGGGTTAAATTAATCAACATTCCCAGGTTCGAGTCCTGTGTCCATACAATTGGGTGATCATTTCACACAAATGTGACCTTTTCCCACAAGTCCTGGGACTTAGTGTCCTAAATTAACGATAATATTCAATTCACAGCAAATTAGCAATTATGTATATCAGATAAATTCGGGGTGGAGGATCGGTTGCGCAGTGAAGTGAGTATTTTATACAATTGCAAGAACCTAAAAAATCCAGGATATAACGGGTTTCAGTTCCATGCCAGACCGTTCGATTCCGCTACACTCTTCGCTACGTTTGAGCTATCAAGCCGTCTGCTAGCTGGTCATCAGCAAGTTCATGTTATATCCCGTATGATGAGGCGTACATGGAACTCATTAAATGAGTCTCGCGAGGGATCGTTTGGGACAATACCCGGGGCCCGTTTCTCAAAAGTCCCGAAAACTTTTCGGGCCCGAAAAGCCATTTGTGAAACTGTCAACCGCTTGTTCTGGAAAGCCAATCTTTTAACATGATTTCAACGTAACAAAAAGAAAAATGGCTGTGAAGTTTGTCGACTTCAATCCTCTCCGTTCTTGAAATAAAAAGGGAATTGTGAAACCCGAAAAAGGCCCGTAAAGTTTCGGGACTTTCGAGAAACAGGCCCCTGATCCGATACTAACTGGCAAATATTTCGGAACAATACCCGGTATTGTTCGTTCCAAATCTCCCTTCTTTTGTATTTTGTTGGAATTTCGGATATGGGACGATAATCGCCCCAGATCACCACAGCCGAGAAAGCAACTTAGACAGTTGAAAAGACGCGTAAAAAGGAAATCCAGGCGATTGCGCAACAACCCACTTTTAACTGTTCTGCCCAGGCCGTCAAGCGTTCTTGTTATAGCGGAATTACTTCTCACTGTAAGTTTTAAATTGAACAAGGAAGTCGGTTCAACATGACAAATTTATTTCTACAGGTGAATGCTGATAGACTGATGTATCATTACGCCATGGAACAGGTAATAAGAAAGCTTTATATACACACTACTTAAAACTGAGATAAAGCCTTTGTTTGTTAAGTTTATATATACCCGGTTGTATTTTGAAGCTTTGGGCTTGTGGACGTGTATAAATATATAAAGGATACAATTTGCATTAAGTACACTTAAGAGCACTCAATTTAAGAAACCCATCTTGAAGTAAAAACAAAAACTAGTTGATCGTACTTAGCTTACGCAAGAACGATGACGTCTGTTGCGAGAATGTTTAAAGAGTGTGGCAATTGTCCAGGATTTTGAAACGAAAAATGTGCTTGGAAGTTAACAGAGAAGATGACAAATTGTAGCATCGATCGGGTACTGCAGTCCTCAACATGACCTCAAATTTGGTCATTTCACGTCTTTGTTGGAGAGAGAACATCTCCCTACTATTTTCGTCAGGATAAAAGTACTTTTTTTGGCATCTGAAATATCTGAACACAGAGTAGAGGTTGTAATTAAGTCTATGGAATAACATTCTTATTTTTAGCAATAATTATCCAAACAAGCCTGAAAAAAATCTCTTTGAAGTGGGAGACTATCAAACTTACTGGTGTTAATGATATTCTTCTGATGTCAAATATTTAGACTTGTTCCTTACCATCCATTCCTCTCCCCTTCCCCCTCATTCTCCTACTCACCCTCCCAGCCCTGTCATTTGAAAAGCGGCCATGTCCAACCCGCGCGAATAATTTTCATTCGCTTGCTCATAGTGTCAGAATGCTGCCCTCGATGAGTTATTTGGAAATCCGGATGAAGTAAGTACCATTTAGAGTTCAACTTTAAAATAATAAGAACCGTATTCAGTGGGTATCCTCGTCCTTGATTTCCCAGTAAATTGGTTCCTTGCTTCAGTGGCTCGTCAGCTTTTGAGCAAAGGGTGGTGTTTCGCTCTCATAGGGAGTGGTTTTTTCCATATTTTTGCGCACATCTTCTCTAAGACACTTAGCAATGCAAATGAGGAGGCGTCGAAGCAGGACGCCATGACTAGGAGTGTACAACTTCATTGTATTTGTGGAACGGCGTTTTTACACACCGAGTTATTTTTAGATTGATTTTCCCGCGAAACCAGACTTTTCCAGCTAATCGCAAGTCTTGCATGAGAAATTGTTACCCATGGGATTTAAAATGGTCACTCGTGCAAGCCAAATCCTTTTTTTAGAACTCGTCTAACAATAACTTGATCTGTGAAAATGCCATTACATAGACATAGCATTGGAGTTGTAGGTTCCTGTTTATGGAGTCCTCGTCAGGGCAGGTTAAAAGGAAAATGCCTCATCACCGGCAGGGTTTTCGATAGTTTTTCAAAGCACCGGATATGATATTGAAAGTACCGGACGTGGGGCCCGTTTCTCGAAAGTCCCGAAAACTTTTCAGGACCGAAAAGCCATTTGTGAAACTGCCAACCGCTTGTTTTGGAAAGCCGATCTTATATCATGTTTTCAACGCAACAAAAAGCAAAACGACTGTGAAGTTTGACGACTTAAACCCTCTCCGTTCTTGAGATACAAAGAGAATTTTTGACACCCGAAAATGGCCCGTAAAGTTTCGGGACTTTCGAGAAACGGGCCCATGGTTATTTTCCGTTGCAATTGCCTTGGGAACGAACCCCGGCACAAGGATGTCTGGGTTCCCACCCCTATAAATTACTGTAAATGAAATTCTCACAAATGCTGTTTCCTTTGATGAGCTTGGAGAAAAAAAGAAAACTAAACTAATCGGGCGAATGAAATGCCGACAGATCGACTATTCCGTTTGCCGGTAACCAAAATAAAGCGAAGTGACTTCTTGTCGGATGGAAGGATTTACTAGACGTGATTGGCTTGTGGTTTTTCAACCCATGGTTTTCTGAGATGCTTCAGTCGAGAAACTAAAAGAAGAAGGAAAAACACGATGCGAACAAATCTACAAATTTGTAGCGTCAAAAATACCGGACGAAACCTGTTTCAACGCTCTCAAGCGATGTTCTTATAAGGATTTGCACTACAACGCTGTATCACGTATTAGCAATGCTATGGTACCATACGAAACGCCAATTAATGATAAACAAGATGCGCTCATCATTGTGACGTATCAAGTCACCGTGGCAACGGGAAAGCCCTGTAAAAACACCCTTTTTTTTTTGTCTTTAGTCGCTCATATCTCAAAAACGAACTCGTTGACCCTCATTTTTTATTGCTCAGTGGAAAGTGATCACAAGGCCAAGATGAAACTGTAAAAAGATTCTGTGCAGCTAATTCAGAGCCACCTTTAATCTGTGATTTTTTAAGGTGCTTCTGAATCCGCTGCACAGATTTTTTTTCAAACTTTGCGGAAAGTTTCATCTTGGCGTGCTGATCACTTTCGAGCAGTAAAGAGTGAGGGTCACCGACTTTGTTTTTGAGACATGAACAACGAAAGACAAAACAAAAATGGTGTGTTTACAGGGCTTTCCCCCAGACTTATTACATCACAAGAATGACTGCATCTTGTTCAGCAATAACGGGTGTTTCATATGGTACATAACATTGTTGTTTCGTGATACAGTGCTGTAGCGTCAATCGTTCTAAAGAGAGTGTTTCTTCAAAGTGTTGAAACTGGTTTTCGTTGGAGACAAAAGGAAGCAAAGAACTGGACGACATTTCATGAAAAATTATGTCTGGAGCATTTTCACTCATGTGATCACCAATCAAA
>NC_090879.1:31531962-31536962 GCF_036669935.1 Montipora foliosa
TCCTTCCCTTTTTGTTTGTCAGCATTATGATTAGCGATACTTCAAGTTCACATGTTCATAAGTTTGTTTTTACATCTCATAGATGTTTGGATTTTTAGTTTTTTGATTGGCCACTCTACCTCACTGTGTAAATAGTTCACCCTGAAGTCAAAATAGATACGTTTCGTTTCTGTGGAAACGAAACAAAAAAGCTTGCGTATTTGCTTATAGGCGTGGAGCTGAAAGATTCTCCTTATTCCATTGGGTGCAACGAGTTTCTCTCCTTTTGCTCGCGGGTTGATCCACTACGGAAACCTATAACGGGTACCATGGTTGCCTCGTTTTGGTAGCTCTCAAAGCTGACGGAGGGCAGGGACTAGAACACATGCCATGGAGTTCGAGTTCCATCCCTCTCTTGTTATATAAAATTGTTGCATAAAATTATAATTAAATTAAATATGAAATCGTCTTGTACCTCTTCTTGATTTCGTATCACTAATCCTGTCTATTTATCCTTAATGATGCTTTCAGATAAAACAGCTGTGGACAAGAGACTTGCCTGTATTTCGAAGATACGGTCGCGCAAATCCAGTCAGGGTGGGTCTCGTGGTATGATCACGTGATAGTATTGAAAAAAAGGCGTTCTAAGCGCAAATGCGAAATGGAACATATCAGCTCTTGTAACTCGAAGGCGTCGATTGCGAAGGTCTGGCTCTGATTCTTCCGAGTGCTTTACGATTTAGTCGCATATCCATGGCGCGGGCCGTTCTATTCACCTTGCTTTTACTGGTTGATGTAGCTTATACCAAGTCGTCTACTCCTATTGTGTTTCTGCCTTTTTTATTTCCTCGTTTTTCATTTTATATTCCTAAATGATAAGGCCTTAATAAATGTAATAAGAATAAAAACAATTGTAAATTTAGCCGCGGATGCAGACAAACCCAATGCCGCTAATTTGCTGTACTCGGTGACGAGTTCCACGAAGTTTAGATTGCAAACAAAAACCCACAGACTGGCATGTTAGATAATTGACTACAGCGGCAGCGAAACACGTCACACAGAGTAGAAAATAGTATTTACATATCTTTTCAGTAAACGTGAAATAAAAAATTTAAGGTTTCTGGATAAATTCAGCGCAATAGCTACAGGAGAATAGATCTATCCGTATCTCTGAAATAGTCACTCAAGCTTTTAGATATTTGGCACACTTGTTCTTAAGAGGCTCGGAATAGTCGCGAAGAGATTACGTAACGCGAATATATGCGTTTTGAGATGACGTTCTTCCAAGAGATTTTCAAATTAATCAAAAAACTAACTCCTCGTTATAGTGTTTTCACGTGACGTCACGGAGGCCATGTTGGTATTCCTAAACAATGGAGGAAGACCTTAGACAGCAATGACCAGAACCAAGGTTGCCCGCGACCAGCGGTTTTCGTTTAAACAATTGTTTGCTTGGGTTGCTCAGTCTCGCGGGCTCAGAAAACCTGGTTTTGGTCATTGTTATTTATTTAAGGGGTTTTTCAACAATGGAACGACGGCCATGTTGGTATACCCAACTAGTCCTCCGGGATTTGAGCTCTATTATCATGCAAACGTTTACTTTTGTTTTGGTAGAAAAACGAGGTTACTGATCACGTGAGTGAAAACACTCTCATAGTCACATTTCTGTCAGTTTTGTTGTACTTATAAGGGCTAGCCTATAGGGAGGGAGGCTGGTTGTGTATGGCTGGCATGCTGTAATGACAAGTGCTGCGAATAGAATAGAATAGAATAGAATAGAACTTTATTATTTTCAAACGATAATGTTTAAAGCTGAATGGCTTGTGGGGTCGTGCACAAATGAAATGAAATCAAATAGCCCACTTTCGATATATTCAAATTCAGTCCTAAACAAAAGGCATCATCTCGAGGACTGAATTTTAATGTATCGAAAGTGGACTATTAATACATATCAAAGCATATTGGTTTTTGCCGAGAGGGGAAAACTAGAGTACCCAGAGAAAAACCTCGCGGAGCACAGTAGAGAACAAAGAAACTCAACCCACAAATGACACCGGATCTGGGAATCAAACCCTGGCCACATTGGTGGGAGGCGAGTGCTCTCACCACTGCCTCACCCCTGATCCCCTGAGTTTCCAGCGCTAGAAAATTGTGCTCTGTGAGGAAATAAGCGTAAGTGATAGTTTGGAAAAGTGTTTAGTGTTGCCGTATAGGCAAAGATGGCGTATTTATTAAGGACTGTGTGGCAAAGCTCAAAGCTTAAAGAGATTGCTATAATTATAAGATATTTATTGCATTTAACTCTATGGGATTTATAAGTTATTGGTTCCTTGGTTTTTTTTTTAACATTGTTTGAACTGAACAGTTTTAATGACAGATAATGAAAGATTCACTTTTAAGTGTTGATGAAGATGTTTCAATCCCTGCTCTGGGATAAAAAGCATTCTTTCGTAAGATTTTCGACGGGAAAGAGTGATGAAATTGTGGGACATTTTAAAGACTTGTGAAGTTGGGGGCCTCTGTGCATGTAGGCACCTGTGCATGCAGGAAACAGACGTGTTCTATAGCCCCATTTAGATTTGTAAAAAGTCGAGATTTGCGAGATCTCTCTGCTAGGAATTGTGTTTTTTATCCGTTGTTCAATGTTGGGGAACGTGCAGAGTTCTCGACGTTATTTAAACCGGAGTTAACCTCCAACCCCGTTATATTGTATATCCTCCTTGGACCACAGAGCTTATTATGCAAAGTGCACAGTACAAATGACCTTGCTGTTGATTGGAAAAACAGAGTACATACATGATGTAAATACGAAGTGGAATTTTACTTATGTTGTTCATTTCAAAATAGAAGATAAAAGAAGCTTTATGGTGAAAAAATTTATAGTTATTTTCAAAGGTTTCATTAAGGGGTCTATATATGACATTTTTGCCCAACAAAAATTATAAGCTTCGCGGATTGAAATGTTTGCTACGCAGGGAGTTTTTTCCTTTTCTACAACTTGTAAAACGCTTTTTAAAAATTGTTACTCAAAAGATTAAAAATTTAATAAAAGAGTGTTATTGCATACCTTGTTTTTTTCCATTCTTATGTCACAGCAGTAATAAGTGGTTTTCACGTTACGTCAACGCCGTCATGTAGGTGCATGGTGGACGAGAACAAAAGATCTCTCATTAGCCACTTTTGTTCGTCTACCAACAATTGTACATTATATCATGGTTATCTGTGTCTCTGCAGATTGGTTGCAAACCCTCTGAAGGGTTTTTAAGATCTGAGAAAAATGGACAACAAGCTTTCTTTCTTTCAAATAATAATTATTATTGACTAACAAGAATTAGTCAAAGTTCCAATTGTTTTTTGACCTGAAGACTGCGCAGAGTTGAGCTCACAGAAATAAAATGATTATAAATAGCCAGACAGTTGTATTAAACAAAGATCCAATCAAGGTGTTTGATTCCTTCTCTGAGTTGTTAAACCCATATCCAACCCGAAAAAGTTACGAAAGAATTAGCCGTTTGGTTTCAGTGTTGTACATAACAGGACAGTTAGTAAAACACTATAAATACAGCTCACTTTGACATCCGACAGCAAAAGATGCAATTGTTGTCGAAGTCCATTATTCGTCGCTTTTAAGATTCCAGATGATAATTTTTTACCGCTTGTGTTGTTTATCAATTGACGTTCCATTCTTGAGCTCCAAAAGGGTATATTTTGTTAAACGATCCAACAAAACACCACCAGATAAAATCTTCGCCTTTCTTCTACCCCCTGAAACCTTTTAAAGATACGCGGAGACGACTCTAATGAGGCACAAAGCCAATACTTAGCGGGGAGTGACTGGAAAGACCTATGGCGCAACTTTTCATTTTCCGACAGAGGAAAAACAAAAAAAAAAGAGAAATTCTGCTCATATTCTGACTGGATTGCCATATATGGAACCCAGTAATGAACTAATTTTAACCAGCCTCATCTGGAAAACGCCAAGCGTGCCCATTTATTATTAAAATAAACTTAACACACGCCATGTACAGATATGGGATTTTGGTAGAGGTGTAATAATAACTCGCTTTAGTGATACGATTCGATTGGCTTTGTTCAAAACCTTCATGGTACTTTTGGATAAGTCGTTATATGAAGACTTTAACAAAAAACAGAAAAGTTATTTAATTAAAGATGTTAACCTACCCTTACAGTTCCACGCTTAGGTTCTTAAAGCACCACAATTCTCAAACAATCTCAAATGTGATCGCCATTCTCAGGGCGCTTAATTATAAGTACGTCAAGAGCAGAAAAGCTCTCGCCTAATGAAGAGGAAAGGGCACACGCAAACAGGGGTATTCGTTTGCGACTTGCGTGATACTAGGATGCGCAGTGAGTACTCGTCCCACTATTTGGAATGAGAGTAGCTTTAATCTTTAATTAAAAATAGACTCAGTAATATAGAATGTTATTCAAACCGACGTTTCGGCATTACAGTCTTCGAGGAACAGCAAATGGCTTCTCATGCCATGTGTTACTTCAAGAGAAAATGAGGGGACAGAGAGGGAGGCTCCCGGTCCAGCCCTTGGGATATGTCATGTCCACGAAAGTTATTTTTAGATGAGCGGAAGTCTTCCGAGACGTCCGCATGCAGGCCAACCTCGTTCCGATGTTTGAAAGAAAATAAATATTCATCAGCCTTCCACGTGCGTCGTCATTTTCTCTTTTCACTAAGAACCTGAGAGCGAAGCAAGACTGCATGCGGACGTCTCGGAAGACAGATTTCCGCTAGAGCAAAGACTTCCGCTCGTCTAAAAATAACTTTCGAGGACATAACATATCCCGGCCAACGCCCTGAGCCTCCCTCTTTGTCCCCTCATTTTCTCTTGGTTACTTCCAATAACGTTTTCGTGCTAACAGAGCCTATACCTTGCTCGACTTTCCCCATCAGTACAAGCGAGCAATTTTTGTAAAATATCTTTTAGTCGTATCTTAAGTTTCTATCGAGGCGATGCAACGTCAAATAAACACTGACACTCTTTTCA
>NC_090879.1:31559462-31564462 GCF_036669935.1 Montipora foliosa
GACAGCGCTAAGTTATATTTTGGAGTGACGTTTTTGTTGACGTTGCAGTTGTCCTGGTTTAAGTCCCTAATAACAGAGCCAAATTCTCAAAAGACTTTTTCGCTATTGTTCAGTATGCCAACATGGCCGCATAAGCCAAGGATATTTACCAAAGCCAGTGTAATTAAATTGGCCAATCAGAACCAATGGCGATGATCGGCAACCGATAACCGACCGACAACCTACGACGATCAAACGAGCCAATCAGAACGTAAAGGGAAAATCCACAGCCCGCTCTAAGCGCGGGAAAAGTCATCGGTGTGACATAAAAGTTAGAACAGAGCACAAGATCTTTCAGCCGACCTTGGCACATGGGAGGCCGCTATGAGGAGAATTATAAAATATCAGGTACACCTTTAAAGATTAATGAAATCGATTTTTGGGAGCGCTATTGAAGGTGTCCAAGAATTTGCAGTTCTGAAAGTGGTACTTTTAAAGGACTTTTACAAACCAAATCTAGATTCCTTCAGTCCAGTAGCGTTGGGTGTAAAGTTAGCCACATTCGACGGCGCGGTCTCTCTAAAGTCAATCACGCTTGCTTCTCTTGCGGAACGGTTGTAGATTAGCATTACTCCACCGCCACCGATTCCGGAAGAGTGCATGTTTATGACTCCAAGGCAAAACATAGCAGCGATCGCTGCATCTACGGCCGAGCCACCGTCATTAAGGGTATCGTTTCCAATCTCTGAACACATCTTCGTGTCGGTAGCAACTGCATGCTTGTGGTATGGCCCCCCTGCACTTTCGTCATCTTGCGTAAAAAACCAACCGAGGAATCCTCCCAAACCACCCAAGACTAAGAAGAAAACGACACCTACGGCAACCTTAGGTCTGAAAGAAACGACACCAAAGTTAAAAACTAGAAATTTTGCTGGCTCCATTTCCGGCAAAGTACCTGGACTAGATTGCGTCCGATCCCTGGAAGGGACGGAAGGGGAAGCAAGGGTTGTAGGGGGGGGGGAGGTTGGGGGGGGCTTTCCCGTCTCATTCCTCCAGCTCTGTATGCTGATTTTGATTTCCGGGCTCTGTAAGTCACTGCCTACGAGCCAGAAGGCCCATCAGGCCGGCGCTTATCTCCGCTTTCCGTAGCATGAAGCGACTAAAAGTATTTATACTCCCCCCTGGATGGGATGCTAGTCCATCGCAAGGTTACCCCCAGCATTACGCCGGTACCCATTTATACACCTGGGTGGAGAGAGGTACCGTGAGAGTAAAGTGTCTTGCCCAAGAACACAACACAATGTCCCCGGCCAGGCCCCGAACCCGGACCACTCGATCCGGAGTCGAGCGCACTAACCATGAGGCCATTTTGATTTCCTAATTTTGATTTTGATTTCCGGGCTCTGTAAACAAGATGAAAAAAATGGTAAGCCGATTGACCGTTGGTTAAAAGCATAAGTAGACAAATTTTTATGCAAGGCCAGATGAACAAAGTGGGAACGCGGATCTTGGCAGCTTTAACCAGCAAATAATTGGTAGATTTAAAGAAGAAAATAATACTGCAAGGCTGGTTGTACGGCTGTGAGGATATATATATTTTTGATTCACCAATATTTTGTCCGGCACGGCCTAATGTCTTTAGGGAGTTAAGTGATTTGCCGTTACAATTTTTTGAAATTCATCTTAATGCTCCTGGAATGTGGTTTTGAATCCAAAACAGTATTATTTTGTTTGAAACGCTAATTTTTTTCTGTTAGGCTATTAAACCAAACACAGGTAGTCCTATAGGCCTTATCACGGTTTTCGACGCCATCTTGCCTGGTAGGCAAAGCGGTCTGAAATTACAGTGCTTGTATGGGAATCCGATAGCAAATAAATTCTTCCAAAATTGAATTTTACACAATTTGAGAAAACGTTAAAATACTAGGAAGAAGATTATATTCACCAAGTTTGAAGGATGTAGCTTTCCTATAAGTGGCTGAGCTAATTTTCTCAAATTTTCCATACATTTGTCTTTAAATTTTTCCCGCGAACCGCGTGTAGACGTTTGTCTACCCAGCCAAAATTTACAGATAAATAACTGAGCGTCTTCTAGCCAAGTTACATCCTTCAAACTTGGAGAACACAATCTTCTACCTAGTATTTTAACGTTGCGATTCACAAATTGGAAAAAAAATCAATTTTGGAAGAAGTTATTTGCTATCGGATTCCCATACAAACACTGTAATTTCTAACCGCTTTCCCTACCCGTCAAGATGGTGTCGAAAACCGTGATAAGGCCTATTCTACAGGTTTAAATGGGGTTTTAATTTTTTTCTGAAAGTTTCTGAAGCAATCGATTTTGATATAAATTTTAAGCTGAATTTGATATATTGCGTTTTGCATTTGTGATCCGCTTCCATCAAAGTTGAAAAACATGTCAAACAACTGAAAAACGCCGACACTGTTTTGTACTTTGAACTGTGTCAAAATAGTCCTGAAAATTTGAGCTGAATCGGAAAAAAGCTGTTTGAGTTGTAGCTTCGTAAAGGGCGACCCCTGGGCAATATTCTAAAGCCGAGAAAACTGTCGTTTTATAACATAAACAGAAAATTGTCGGACTGCTAAAAACATACGATAAAATAAATCTCGAAATTTGAGAATCGCTATCCTCGCACGAACAAGTGCGAAGGATTCGTCAAGGAATGCGTGACATAATTCAAACCGTTACTTCCGTGACCCATATAAACCCAAATTTCAGATAAATTTATCAAGTTACACTACTGTACCAGTGAAACACCCTCAAAAGCGAATGTCGCTGTTAGCCATCTTTTACAAATTTCTCCATTGATATAAATTTATGACGAAGGTCTAAAGATTTCTGATTTTCTTGCTGTAACGCCGGCTTCGAATAAAATTCGCATCGAGCCGGTGGGGTGAATAGTAGACAACTGAAAGCGTCGTAGACGCACTTAATTAATGCAATAAGAAACGAAGACGAAAAATAATTTCAAACTACAACAAGAAACTAAAACAAAGCTGGGAGCATGGCAAATGCAGCAGTATTGCATTAAGAGAACGACTCCTTAAGAATCACCCGAAATGTTGTTTACTTAAAGATTGTAACGATAAGATATGATCGGGATATATTTCAACTGTTACCACAATAATATCACTTGAATTGAGGTACAGTATGTACATAGAATTTTCCACTCAGATTAATATTTTTGTTGATTGGCTTTTTCTTAGATTGAATTATATATTGCCAAGTATTACACGGCCTATTTTTGACATAATCATCCAACGAAACAATCATTAGCGCCGTGCAGACTAGCAGTTCTTAGAAGTTAGTAGAAGCGACCAAATTAGCACGAGAAACATCAAAAGCTAACTGATTTAGGAGGGAAAAGGATAACTTCTTACCCGGTAATTGCAACCATGGTCTCTTTGTACGACAAAATCAAAAGCGGCTTCCAAAGCGTGAATTCAGCATCGACTCAACGGAGCGTGCACACTCGCATCAAATTCCCGGAAATATCAATATTCATAATTATATTACCCACACCCACTGAGTCGTTAATATTACTTTACTTGAGGGAGGACTGAGTAAAGCCGGGCACACGTGGAAATCTCGTAACATTGGATGCTTATGTTTTTTTAAGAGTGTTCTGCTCCACAATGTGCCAGAATATTTCCCAGTTTGTCTGGCTGCCCATTGCAAACATTGTATCAATCCAAGAGTCCAATTATTGGACTCTTGATCCACCTTTGTATAAAGGGGGTGTGCGGACCAGGGAAGAAATGGCTCATCCCAACCGAGAGCCCAGAACAAGCTAAAAAGGGCTTTGACAACTGAACAACAACCAGCACTCTTTGATAAGATAGTTTCCCTTTACTTCTCAATCGGAAGAAATACAGCGATGATGTTTGGGTCAGCCCATAACCAGGAGCCCACAACTCCAAATCTAGGTGGAACGGCATTTTCACAGATCAAGCTAATTTTAGATTAGTTCTTTTCTTAGGGACTGATTACATGAGCCGGGCCAGCCTGGTAAGCCGGGCTGGTTAAGTTTGCCGGGATGAGTTTCAGCCCGGTATTACATGAAGTGAGCCCAGCCTGGCTTGGGCTAAATTTAGAATATGTCGTGTGAAAAAAGATAAGAACAACAAGAAGAAGTGGAGAGACGTTTATCTCGCTAAATTGTTATTAAAATTCACTATTCTACAATTTAAAGAAGCCTCAAGGTTTGCTATCTTATACATCCTTTATTTAAACATAAAAGAACGACTATTCCGTAGGCCATTTTGCTCTAAAGCGGGGTGAAGTGTTTAGAAATCGCTGGCCTGGCTAACCGGGCTGTCCCGGCAAACGCGATTACATGGAAAAATTTCAGCCCGGTTAGCCGGGATCTCGGCTAACCGGGCTGGCCCGGTTGTCATGTAATCGCGAAGTTGATTTTTGTTGAGTTTAACAAACGTGCCGAGATCCTGGCAAACTGACACCAGCCCGGCTCATGTAATCAGGCCCTTAATTAGAGCCTGTTTATATGGAGGTGGTGTAACACGGGTAGGTGGGGTCCAAAAATATCTCGCGTTTACATGCATTCTTACTTCCCCTTCTCCCCCCCCCCCCCCCCTTCCTCTCCCTCTCCGGGTGCCGGGTGACCTTTCTGGAGGCTACTACGTTGTCGCTAAGTACTTAAACAGGCAAAATAGCGGGTGAAGGACGCATTTTGGCGGTTAATGCTCTTCTAGTCTCACTAGCTACTCTTGCTTCAACTCTTCAGTGCTGTGGCTTCTTACTATCACTTTTAATGCTGCAACGCCTCCGCCAAAGCCAGTATATTGTAACACGAACCGGCCCCGGGTTGGCAGGTTACCCCACCTTCAAGCGTTTACATGGCAAAACCAGATCCCGGCTGGGTGGGTCACCCGGTCTGGCAGACCGCGCAACCCTCCTCGGCGGGTTACCTCACCTATCATGTAAACCCGAAGCTGAAAAAAATAAGAGTCTATATGGGTGGGTTATCCCACCTCCATGT
>NC_090879.1:31571962-31576962 GCF_036669935.1 Montipora foliosa
TTCGATTTTGCGATTTATTTGTGCAGCCAAAAGTACAATAACACAATTGAACGTAGCAAAAATCTCCAAAATGTTTGTCGCTGATCGTAACTTTTTATATTCTATATTCACGGTTCAAAATTAATGTTTTCATGTTGTAAATATGTTATTCTCGAGCGACCGTCCTGGAACTTCCTTCTGCTCTTTCTAAAAACTGTGTATCAATATTTATTTACTTTTGCATCAATATTTGTTTTTGCATAAAGCAAGCTAATAAAATCTGTACCTTGCTGAGTTCGTATTTGTCATCGCCCAGAATGCCGCGACACATCCGGGTACTTTTTATGCGCGCCGGCGCTAAAATTCAAAATTGATTAGAGAACGGTGCGCGTAATAACAAAGAATACGGCCAATAAGCGGCCACCAGCGCGTACGTTTTTCTGTTTCACGGATATATCAATTCCCCTGGCCAAGTACCAGCATATGGAATTTGTAGCGGAAGGATCAATAAATGATTCTGAACAAAAATTTGCTTTTTTAAGGTCTCTACAAGTATTATCAAATTTGCTTTGAAAATCGACTATTTTGGGAGCTTTGTAGTATGGAAGCTGTACTTTAAGCGGAATATTCCGACGAGCTGATCGGTTAAGTTTACGGCCAGCATATGGAAAAGTTAGTACCGGGTGTCAGGAAAGCTCCTTCAAATTTTCGCTGGTTTACGACACCTACAAGTACTATCGAAATGCAGTTTTCTGAACGCACTCGTCAACCTTCCGCAAATTTGCCTTTCGGAGACTGTTCGGGAGAATGGTTGACTGATTTTGAAACTCCCGCGAGTAATAATAATATGCAAAACTCCGCCTCCCAAAACAATAGCACGCAATACCCATAACAACGGGCTTTTGCTTGGGTCGGTATTTATGACTGAGGCCACCATCAGAAATGTCATCGAATAATGATGCGTAAAAGCCGGGCTAGTGTCTCGCACGCTTGGACATATGTTAGCGTTAATAGTATTTTCGGTTTTAGGCCACCCATCCTGATACAGGGCTTAACTTAGTAGTATTACAAAGCTGTCAGATGCTCAGAGGGCACGCTTAAACTTGTGCTGAAAAGAAGTTGTGAGGGAGCTTGAAAATGATCAGAAGCCAATGTTTCTCACTTCCCATTTATTTTCTTCAATCTTTCTGGGTTCAGTACTTTGCTAGTAACCACATGTCTTTTCAGGCTATTTACCCAAGACTTCTACCATAGCACTACAATGATGGACAATACCAAAACAATATTGTGCACTGTTAGAGCTACATATTACGAAAGGACAGATCTGTTTCGTCATACGAACGTGTGAGGACGTGCGAGCCAAAGGGCCTCTGCTGGTATGACTTCTGGGTGACCCCTTAAATGGTCTTAATGACCCCCCCAACTTGAACAAAATTATCTGGAACGGTGCACGTACCACAGGCAACCCAGTGTACCCTCGCGGAGGGTCTAGTTATGCAAAGTGCGAAGTGCAAATGACCTTGCTGTTGATTGCAAAAATAGAGTACCAGAGGCGGATCTAGGGGGAGGGTGCAGGGGATGCTCACCCCCCTCCCCCTTCCTGCGATGACCTGTGGCTTTCTAATAAACTGGTTTTCTGGAAGGAAAACAAAGGTCACCAGTCAGCTACTCCAGTCCTTAGTGGTGCACCCCCTCCAAAGAAAAATCCTGGATCCCCTCCTGAGTACATACATGATGTAAATACGAAGTGAAATTTTACTTCGTTTCAGTATAGAAGATTTTAAAAAGGTTTCATTAAGGGGTCTATATATCAAATATTTTGCCCAGCAAAAATTAGAAGCTTCGCGGATTGAAATGTTTGCTATAGCTACGCAGCGAATATTTTCTTTATCTACAACTTGTAAAACGCTTTTAAAACTCTGTAACCAATCGGAGCGAGGTTCCAAGAGCTCTACTGTTTTTCGGGCCAATCAGAGTAAAGTCCAGATTCTGGTCTACGGGAAGACGACGCGTTAAGAAATTGTATTAGGCGTACCTTTTCGCGTCCTGTCTAAAGAAAAGTAGGCCTCATTACACTCTAATCAGTTAAGTCTGTTCAAATATAAAGTGCTACACGGCCAACGATTGTAAAAACGTAAACCCTTCCTCGTACTTGTACATGTTCATTGCCGTGACTTTAACATCTTCAGTTCCCACGGCCTGCTCCCGTCTGATCCTTGTACCTCAGTCGGTAGAGCAGCGGTGATCTAACCCGAAGGTCGTGGGTTCAATTTCCACCCTGGTCAGAGTTTTTCTCTGTCCTTGTGTAGGCCCATTTCCATTAGTAAGGCTAACGCTCACATGGTTCATATGGGGTACAAAACTAGCACTTCTCATTACACTCTAATCAGTTAAGTCTGATAGCATGATAATTTCTTAAACTCCCTTATATCTGAACGCCAATGATACAGAAAATAGAGGATATTGCATAGCCGCGCGGAGATACGAAATTTCTTTTCTAGTGTTGAAAAATATTTCACGAGTGAACCCACGAGTAGGAGTCGACCTTTGTGCGTATTTTTCTATTTTTAGAGCTAACCCTTAACTTCATACATTGTTTTTACTATTTTTGGTTGTTTAGCATTTACCAAAAAAATCCAGAAATTTCGGTTGGAATGGTAAACCTATTTTGGTCGTCCCAAACGGAAATTTTCCGGAGAAAACGGGATTTCTTGAAAGGTAATCCAAAATTTCCCAGGAGAATTTCCAAACGGAAAGCGTGTTTACTACTTGCATTCCCCCATGATTTTGCCTTTCTCCAGACTCTCTCGGTAAACTCGAACGAATTGTGTAAAATGGTACACGCCGATCCCAACTGAATCTCCCATTCGGGAGTTTTGGCTTATCATTTGAACAAACCAAGAACCAACCGGTTTCTTCTTGGTAAACAACTTTGGTCTTCGTTTGACACTCTCTTTACTTTGATTGGCCATTCTAAACAGCGCGTGCAGAGACGAAGAACTCGTAGCGTTCTGCAAATAGAAAGATACGCGCAAAGGTTGACTTATAGGTCACATAGGGCTTGTATGGAAGAGGTAAGCTCCTACTTTCTCATGGACTCCTGGCGCAGCGAACGAGTGAAATAGTCCGGCAGCTAAACGCTTATTTTCCGCTTGCAGATGCTTCCATACAACGTTTTTGCATGTTATATTAAGCATTTAGTTTTCCCCTTACGGACAGTCTTCCACATAGAATTGGGCTCCCTGTGGTAAATAACGCCTGCTATGTCATTGGTGATTTTTGTAAAATTGTGGGTGAAATTTTTATCAAAAGTGATTACTTGAGCTGCACACTTTACTATTATCAAGGAAACAACTCAAAATGATGCAAGCACTACCTGGAATTTACTGACTATTGATTTATGGCCAGAAGACTAGTGCCCAGGACCCAAGCATTATTCATCATTCAAGGTGGCGGCTCCCTTGCTCCTCTGTAATAGTCATGAATAGTAAGTGTTTTTTCTAAACAAAGGCTCGAACTTTGACTCTAATGTGTGTTATTTACTGATTTGTATTATAGAATGGAAGATTTAACTTATTTTTATTCAATTAACTGTTAACTTCATGCGAATGCGAAAATCTAATCGAGTTTTAGTTTATTTGTTCCCCCGGCTATGTTAAATTTTACTTTTTATAATTTCCAAAGAAGACATAATATTATATATATTTCATCTTTTATTTTAAATAGAAATATAGCGTTTATCTTAGAAAAGAAATATTGTCTTTTGCTGTAGTTATAATTTGGGCGATTATATGAGGTCTGTTGCAGCCTGCAGTGCAGCCTTATTGCGGCACGCTTATAACGGCTTTGCAATTGTATCATTTTGTAGCTTGCAAGAGTTTCCGCTAAGAATGGAAACCAGTGTTATTTTAAGTGGAAGTATAACTGTGACGACAAAGGTGAACTGACGAAGGAAGGCCCTCTCGCATAGAATCAGTAATAAGGTTTTCGAAAGAGTATAGGGACAACGTTCATGTTGATCTAGTTGATCGATTGGGAAAGACTTCAGAACTGACCATCGAATGCCATAGGCGCTGTGTATCTACATACACTTCTCAGCAGCATTTGAGTCGTGACAAGAAACGAGAAGGTTGCGCCAGTGTTTCAGCAAGTCAGCCATTGAAAAAACAACGCTGCTCAGATGTACCAGTATTTCGATTCAAAGAGAACTGTCTTTTTTGCGGGGATTTGTGTAAGATAGAGAAAGACAAGAAGCATCCAGACCACTGGAAGAAAGCAGTAGTGCTTTGCCGGACTGCATATGCAGGTCCTGGCAAAAAGGCATTCAAGCAGTCTATATTAGAAGCCTGCACACAACGCAATGATGATATTGCCAACCATTGGCAAGTGAGAGTTCGCGTTGAAGGGGCTTTAAGTGATTTGCACGCAGCGGATGCGGGATATCATGTCAATTGCATGGCAAGCTTTATGTCCCAACCGAGATCCACAAAGGGGTTGTCAATGAAAGGGAAGGTATTGCAACATCTCACGAAGAGGCAGATAACATCATTGCCCAACAACTATCATGTGTGCAAAGGAGCATTCTGTTGCTACAGTGGTTGTTGCAGACGACACAGATGTGTTTATCCAGCTCCTCTTTCATTATTTGAATGAACGCCTTACTTGTCCAATGTTTATGATCTCACCGATTCAGCAACGATCACTTATCGACATTAAGGTCTCTGTACAAACCCACCGAAGTATCATACCTGGTTTACCAGCAGCCCATGCGCTATCCGGGTGCGACACTGTACCATAATCATGACCCTGATCAAGTGCAACTGTGAAGGCGCCTCAGCGTGCAGAAACTGAGGTGCAGCTACAGCCGCAGCAAATCGCCGTGCACTCTGTTTTGTAAATGCAATGCTGGAGATAAATGTCTAAAAGAACTTACCAAGACGGTAGCTATACCAAGAGAGGTCACTGATTAACTGTTAAGTGTTATGAGATGCAGACGTCTTCAAGAATAACGTCAGAGTCAA
>NC_090879.1:31579462-31586962 GCF_036669935.1 Montipora foliosa
GTCGTACATTGGAATGGAACGTTGACGGAAAACTCGAAGCTTATCTTAAGTTTCTATTGAGGAGATACAACGTCAAATGAACACTGACACTCTTTCGAACTGACCATGACTTAAACTTTTATTAATTTGAACATATATAAATATTTCACAAAGCATCTTAAGAGTGACAATACGCTATTGAGATACAGTAAACACCCACATATAAGAATAAGTGAATTTAGAACATCAGGCTGACATTTGGCCAATTAAGCACCATATATATATTTAAGAACCAATCCAGCCTTATGAAAAAAACATGTTCTTATATATATTGCTTTATTGTTCTGGCACCCTGTTATATATATATATATATATATATATATATATATATATATATATATATATATATATATATATAAAACAGGGTGCCAGAACAATAAAGCAATGTAACTCATATTAAAGTACTTAGTCTATGGCTATGCATGGGATAGGAGAGGGGCTGCCGGTCTAGAGAACTACGAAGTGTTCGGAAATGTTAAAACCACTTATGTTTAACTTAGTAATAGTATTTTTTTATTTGAAATTTCTTTTTAGTGTAACTAAAAACATTGTATGTTAATTAAACCTCTAATGATGTACAATGTATAGTATTTCTGAAACACATCTCAAGATCAATGTAAGATCATTTACAGCCTGATTTCTCACTGAGCAGCTGGTAAAATACTTGATCAGCCTGAACCCCGAAATCATAGGCGATTTAACTTTTAGTCACACCGTTTTAACGCGCTAAAATGTCACACAAAAAAACCAGCATCATAAGCCCATAACTGTAAATGTAGAATTAGTTTATAATATATGAGCAGGGCCAGAGCTATAGAAAACGTGGAAAAAGGTTAAACGCATAACTTTATATACTGCCGATTCAGTTGAAGAGTTACTGGTGTTTACATTCAAAGCCGGTACATACAGTACTGTGATTTGGGTAGTGTCGATGATAAACCTACAACATCACGCATCAAATTACATATCAGGTCTAAAGGTCTGTCCAAACGGTAAATGTTTTACTGTAAAACAATGTTGGGTGACAAAACATTTTTCCGTTTGGCCACCTTGTTTTGTGCTGTTTGAACATGTCTTAACATGTTTTAACTTCAAGTAAAGCTATGATCCTCTCAGTTCAATAGACCGAATCGGCTACCTCAATGTTGTACCCAATTCAACACCCTTTGAGAATAAAACGTTTTGTTCCAGGTATTTCTATATCATTTAAATATAAATGCTACGTTATCATGCAAATAAGACATAAAGAATCTTAATCCCGGTAGATTTGAATTGGGTACAACGATGATTGAGTAAGCCGTTTAGGTCTATATATGATTCATTTCATAAATCATTTCGTTTTATGTTTTCTCGTGTTGGGTATACGATTTGGATTCTGTCAAACATTTGTTAAAACATCGCAAAACATTTCTTTTGTTCTCGCGTTTGCTGACCGATGTTTTGCACGTTTGGACAGATACTCAAAACATGTTTCACGCGCGCATGCGTACTAAGCCTATTAGTTTGTTGTATCTATGGATACGGTTTTGGATTTCATAAAACATGTTTTTGGATGTTTTATGCCGTTTGGCCACTCTGTAAAACATCAACATGTTTTACTGTAAAACATGTTTAAGCATTTTTCACTGTGAAACATTTACGTTTTGGATGGGCCTTAATCCGTATGCCAATGACCATCGCTCGCGTACGACTCCGATTCAAATCTCCTGCCCTTACGGTATCTACAGATTATCGAATTCTAAATTCGTCAAATAGTGAAAAGCATAGAGTTATTAATTGAAAAGTGCAATCAATGAGCTAAGGAAACACGAATTCTAAATTCTATTGGCTAAACGATAAAACATGCGCTTTAATGGCCAATAGGAGAACTAGATAGAATTTTTCTCTCATACCGGCGACACTTTCTACATAGTCTCAAATATTGCAACACTGTTAAGAAACCACGTAACAGAGGAGCTATGGTACGGTGAAACATTCGTCGAAAATCTGCCCTTACTGTTTTGTGCATCTACAATCATATAGATATTGCATCGAGAATTGTCCGGCTGTCTTCAACAACTGATTTCATTCTGCATCCTTTCCCCAGAACTCCCGCTCCCACCCCAGTCAATGTTGAACCCTAATAAGCACATAGCAGTTAACAACAGGAACATTGGCATATTCGACATTGAATGGGGTGGTGGGGATAAATATCGAGTTTTCCTGGAACACTATTTTTGTCGCAAAATTGTACGAAAAGTGCTTGAATAACTAACTAGGATTCTAGAAGACATAAATTTCTTCTTAAGTATGTTGCAAAATTCTTATCAAGAAAAGTAACGTTGAACGTATTGCAGTTATTTTTATCTTTGTAAAAATAAGTCAATTCATGCATATAAAATGTCAAATTCTATAAAATGTATAACGGTGTTAAAGAAGCCTTCAAGAAGACATCTTCATTCTCCTCTTGCAGACCTCTGTACGAAGGCTGCGCGAAATGTAAGGGAAATGAAAAAACTGAGAAAGGGAATGAAACAATTCTTTAACGTACATGACAAAACTTCACGGAGTGACGATCTTAACTGCAGGCCTCGAGCAGTTGCTAAAAGACACACTGAAGTGAACATTCGACGCATGCGTAAAACACAAGCGGCAACATACTGCGCAAGCTCAGTGGTGTCTTGATAATTAGTACACTTTGTCAGGACAAAAGACACTTATTAACCCTTTTATTCCCAAGTTCTGAATGTTAATTCTCCTTACTGACTGCCAAACATTTAACAATTATAGCGCGAAAGCGAGCGTGATATCACCTAATACTTAGCCGAGGAGGCCTTCGCTAAAATTAGGCGATATCACGCAAGCTTGAGCGCTATAACTGTTGTATAATTCAACACTTTGATAACAAATGAAAGATTCCGAACTTGTAACATTTGTGAAGCGGTGCCGGTCCGTCATTTTCACATTCTCTTGCGAAATCTACATCCATCGCCGAATAGACGTCATGTAGACCTACATCTATCGAGAGCTTTACGACCACATTTGGGCAGTGTATCAATGTGTTGATTTATAATACCTTTTATGCTAGTTATGGGAATTTGACGATGCACCCAGACAACTGAAAAACCTGCTACCAGTCTGCTTGACAAGGTATTGGTCTTGTGGGGAAAAAATTTATAGCAGTCACTCTTGGGAGTCAAAGTGTTCGCAAGTTAGTGCGTGTGCGTAAAGTGCATCGCTTAAGCTTGCGTCGCTTGTGAAAACTAACCCTTGGTTTTCTCGTCAACTTTCATCTATTGTCCCGCGGGTACGCCAAATTTTCTCGGGTCCGACTTGGCGTATATGCCACCTTTACCTTTCCTGTAAACCGCTTGAACCACCGCGAATTCAGTGACCTTTCCAACTTGCACATTGTGGCCAAGACCTTCTAGGCGTTTGACTATCTCATCATCGAGTTGATACTCCTTTTTCTTTTCTATGGTGACATTCTGATCTGGTACCAGATGGTTGTGAAGTCGTGGTTGATCGACAGCTTTAGACAGGGTCTCGCCAAACCAGAGCTTGTTCATCAATACCTGTGAAATATAGTTCAACCATTCTCATTCGATTTCCGGTTCCTCTAAATCCAGACTGGTGCCGGTTCAGCATTAAATGAGGGACTCGTCTAAGGGAAAGGTGCAAGTGCCTCTAACCAAGCGTTTCGAAGACTATTGCAAGTTAAATTTTATTAGTTCTTTTATAATAATAATAGTAGTAGTAATAATAATAATAATAATAATAATAATAATAATAACTTTGATCAAAAATAAGACACAAACAGCAGTGATAAACATATTGAACTTTTTCATTTTGATAATGACTTGACATTTCGTATGTGCTCTACATACATTTTCAAAAGTAACCGTTGAAATTTAAAACAGCTATTTATATATAACAAATCGGATGAGGGGACTGGAACCTAGATTTAGCAAATACTTAACAGTAAAATATATAATAATAATAATTATAATAATAATAAAAACAGAAAAGATTAATAAAGCATCAGCTTTTCACTTCCGACGTTGACGTTGAAAGCTGGCTCAAGTTCTTGAATAAAGAAGGTCTCTTTTATTTTACAATGATAGTCAGTTTTGCCCTTCGCTAAAATATCAAAATGATCCCACTTGATGTTATGTCCAGTGGCCTTGACGTGGTCAGCAATGGCTGAAGTATTGTCATTTTTAGCTAGGGCCTTAAAATGTTCGGTTTTTCTATCGTGAAGCCGCCGTTTAGTTTTACCGATGTAAAAATCATTACAATCCCAACAATTTGCTCTGTAAATAACTCTGGATTGTTGTGAACGATTAATACGGTCCTTGTAAGGAAAGAAAGATTTTATACATCGAGTGCTCTGAAAAACAATCTTAAGGTTAACACAAGAGTAGAATTTGTACACACAAGATTTCAGGCGTTTAGCGACTTGGTTGCTTTGCAAACCTAAGTAGGGAAGTAGGATAACAATATCTTTCTTAGGAACTGTAGACACTGGATCGCTATGCTGATGTTGTCTGTTTTTGTTCAAAACATCGTTGATATGATAGTTGATTATGCCTTAATAATAACTTTATTCAAAAACAGAAAAACATGTACACAATTTACACCAATATTAAAAAGTAAGAATTGGAAGCAGTATACGACATTAAAAATTATTATAAATCATAAAAAAACAATCACTTTGTCAATAACGATATCCCAAATAAAGGATTTAAAACTGCTTTAAAACTTCAAAAAAAATTATAGTAATAATAATAATAATAATAATAATAAAATAAAAAAATGGAAAAGTCATTTAACATTAGATCTAGCAAGTTCAACGTCCACATCAATGTCTTTAACATTGTTGGTTCTCCTCCTATTTGATCTGGAG
The DNA here is from genome assembly GCF_036669935.1 of Montipora foliosa. Taxonomy (NCBI): domain Eukaryota; kingdom Metazoa; phylum Cnidaria; class Anthozoa; order Scleractinia; family Acroporidae; genus Montipora; species Montipora foliosa. The sequence goes on from NC_090879.1 coordinate 31,584,387, forward strand.
CCTCTGAGGCAGAGTAGTGCTGATCTTAAAATAGAGAAAGAAACTTTTCCTCTCATCCACGTCATTGTCTTTGCATAGTCTTCGCCGTTCTTTATGGATATAAGAAGAAGAAGAAGAAGACGAATTAGAAGAAGAAGAAGAAGAAGAAGAAGAAGAAGAAGAAGAAGAAGAAGAAAAAGAGGAAGAAGAAGAAGAAGAAAAAGAAGAAGAAGAAGAAGAAGAAGAAGAAGAAGAAGAAGAAGAAGAAGCTAAGAATAAATTCATCCGGTTGAAGGTTCTATTGAGGCGGTAAGTTCATGCTCTGAGCATCAAAGGGACCTGGAAACAAAGATTGTTCCCAGTGTCTCGCAATATCCAGCATTCCTTAAGATGGCGAATACGGGGAAAGAGAAGACACGCACAACGGTACTTAAAACAACGCTTTTATTTCATTTCCAGTATCGACAAATTCTTAGACTAGTGATAGTTCAGTGTACTAACAGACATTCAATTTTTTTTGTTAACACATCGAATGACTTTTAAACTTTGTAGCGACTAATTTCTTCTCAGTCGCTTCGATCGACGCCCAAAATTCAGGCGGTGATCACCCCTTTCTCAAGCGGCGATTTTCACCGGCAGCCGACGCTTAGTTACATCCCTGTTAACGTTAACACAGACATTACTTTTAACAAGTCAAATGGAAAGTTCGTGACAAAAAAATGTCTTTTTAAGCATACAAAATTTTGAGATGCAAGCAAAAGAGATAAACTTTAAAAACTGTTAGGCTGAACAGTTTTTAGAAATCACAATTGCAATCCATTTTAATCTTCTTCAAGTTTGTCCATCGATCGCTGCATCCTTTTGTATTTGCTGATTTATTCAAAATTTACTTTTATGTTTTAAGTAGTTTTTTTCACGTTTTGCTTAATTTGGTAGCCAGTTGGCTAAATTGCTTGACATAGCCCCTTATATGGTTGTGCTTATGGCCGAATCCTTGCTGACGTCATTATTAACATTTTGTCTCATTTACATACGCTTTTGTTGATAGAAGGCATCATGCTATTTACAAATTGACTTTAAAAGGTAAAAGTAAGTGTTAAACTTGTTAAATTTCCAATTTTAAGCTTTTTGGCTTTGATAAGGAGCCTGTTATCAGCCATTAAAAACTAATAAAATCTTGAGTGGCAAAAACGCTAATGAGCCCATACATTCTGTAAAAATCTCGGAGTTTCAAAGCGCCATTACTCAGAGTTTATCCAGTAAATTGCGCTCAAGGTTTCAGAGATAGCTCATTATGCAATGCACTTTCAATATTCAATACTGATGTTTTGTGTGATAGATTAGAAAACGATAGGCTTACATAAGTAAACAAAAATCCCCTATATTGCTAATGGTTAATTTTGCTTGTCGCATACACCTTATTCCAAAATCGCCGTCATTTAAATATTCTTTTGTTTTTATTCAAATTAGCCCTTGATGCCTCCTTCTTAAGCTTAAAATTCAAAAGAATATTTTATCTCGAACGAGGCAACAAAGGCTAATTTGTATGCGCATAAATCAGCGGCCATTTTGGAATAAGGTGTATTCGCTAGTGAAAACAGGCCCAAGCAAAGCCAAACCAATCGTGAACTCAGTATGTCCGACTTACCAATGAAACAGCGGTGGTAATCCTTTTCCCGCCAGAAGCACCGATCACAAATTGAACATTACCCTTGTTATCCGTCAAAATGGTGGGAGACATGGACGAAAATGGACGCTTTCCCGGGTCGGGAAAATTGAAAGGCGATGGGGAAATGGGTTCCACTACGTCATAACCAGGAATGTCGAAATCTGCCATATCGTTGTTGTAGATGATTCCGGTGTCGGTGGAGCGATATCTACACCCAAACCTACCACGAAACAGTTTTGAGATTGAGTTTTGAGGTTTCAATATTTAAAAGTCAGATGTCATTATCCAGCGGCGTTCTAAGTAAGCTGGTCGCAAATGCTATTCCAGAAAGGACAAAAGTCAACGAAATGTGCTGCCAACGTCGCATAGTTGACCTATGAGTCAACCCTTTCCCGAGTAGATTCTTTTATAGAAGGACACCCTTGGGAGATTCAGCACGCCCACTGCTGTAAAAGCCAATCATAACAAAGCGATCTCATCGTCGAGTGTAACATTATACTTTTCGCGCAAAAAAATCTGTTCCTAAAAATAAATTTACTCGGGAAAGGGTTGACTCAAGGAATAAGTAGAGGTAAAGGCTCCCCTTGATGATCTCCTTTGAGAGTCCATCAGCGGTCCCCGCCGCTACTCATTAAAAACAAAAACGTACCCTCGTGACCAACTCTTACTGCATGGGTGGTGTGATTTCAACAAAAAGAACAAAAAAAAAACTGAAACCTGGTTGGTGACAAAGAAGCAGTCTCAAGCTATTGAAGTTAACTTTAACGCTAACCTGAAATTTATCGAGGTCGTCACGGCAACTGCGTCCCCGTTTTCCGCCAGAACGGATACATGCGTTGTGCCATAATCCGCATGTGAGTAAAACTGAGCGTAGTACGACACATTGTGGTGTGTTGAGTTATCTTGTATTCTCTGGCGCAATGAGTCG
>NC_090879.1:31594462-31596962 GCF_036669935.1 Montipora foliosa
TTTATAATTAATTGGCGCTTTTGCTACCAAATATTAGACTCTTTCTGATGGCTAACATTTCGCAGAATATAGATTATATTAGCCAGTTTGTTTGTTACACGATGCCTTTTACAAGCAATTTCGATTGTTAATAAGGCAAAGTGTAAGGCGGCAGCAAAGGCGTCCTTTAGAAGAGGAAATATATTTCACGCACCTCGTTGATGTTCGCGTTGAATGCTGGATCCCCAAGCAGACCTCGCCATGCGTAACCGAACTTAAAAGCTTCAATGATTCGATGATATGTAAGGACTGAAGCATTTACGCCGTTAAGATCAGCTGGCGCCATTTTGTAACCTGAAAGTTTAAGTATGAGACAAGCTTAATTCTTTGAAGAGTGACTGGATTGCATGAGAGAGGGGTCGGAAGTGTAGGAGAAAGGTGGGCGGGGGAAGGGGTGGTAAAGTTGAAGGGAAGCGGATTCTCCTTTCTTTTTTTTGTTTTAGAGAAATGCACATGCCCATTCTCTGCAAACTACAGTGCATCAATCATTGCGCACTATGTGAAAGACAGAATAAGGCTAGATTAGTTATTTGAAGAGCGGAAAGAGTAGACGCAAGAGAAACAAAGAAAATTTGTTTTGTTTTTTTCTCTTTTCTTTTTTTATTTTTTTATCATTTTAGGAAAATGCACAGGCGCACTCTCTGTAAACTACAGCGCACCAATCAATGCGCACTATGTGACAGACACCGTGGGCACAAAGAGAAATGTGCATCTCTTTAATAAATGTAATTTTCACATTGCTGCAATGTAATGCGTGTGAGGTGTCAACGATTTTTGTGCCCGGTATGCTGCTCTCCATGTATTTGCATTGGCATGTAATAATGCTACACTTCTGGTTAGATGTAGTATTTAAGAGTTTTTGTTAGCGTGAGTCGTCTCCAGACGGCATCTCCTGTATTTTGCCTTATGTTGTCGGTTCATTTTTATCTGATCAATAAACTAGATTCCCCTTTTGTATACTTGTAATCAGTGATTTATCACTGTTACTTAGTTATAAATTATTTTGTTGTCATTTCACTGCAGAGTGATTAGACAACAAAGAGCTGAAACACCCACAGCGTCGACGAAAACGAAAATGGTAGAAAAAATACCTTCAATGAACACAAAATACTAAGGACGCTGCACACGTACGTTTCACATATTGGTTCTATTCTCCGGCCGCCGTTTTCGTCCTGCTAACGACGGAAATAATCTAATTCCAGGTTACGTGGAGAACGTGAGCACTGACGATACGTCTTGTCTTTTTTCTCTGAACGTTTGCGCTGTTCGTAAAAAATTAAATCCGAGATAACTGGTACACAAATCAAATGTGGTTCAGCGTTGTCTGCACTCTTATCGACAACGACATTCGTCATCACAATGGTCAAAATACTCAACGCCAAAGAAATTGTTTATTTCGGAGCGTGACCAAGTTCGTGACAGAAAGAAAGAGCAAACGTTGTCTGTAACTTTATCGCAATCTCGGATTGATTTATTTCCCAATATGACACGAGCAACGCTATCTAGACTCACATCGACAACGGAAAAATTAGCCAATCAGACTGCGAGATTACAAGCAATTTTGATAAAAAATTACTCTTCAGGTAACTTGGAATGATCGTGAAACTATTACAAAGACGCAAATGAAATGTTTAAGTTTTTAACACTTGGAAAAGTTTAAGGAAGCTCTGAATCGGCTCATGAGATTTTTTGAACTTTGCAGAGTGTTTTATCTTAGCCTTCTAATCAATTTCCAGGAATAAAAAATGTGGCTAACCGAGTTCGTTTTTTCGTTATAAGAGTTTAATTAAAAGCAAAATATAACGCGCTTTAAGATGGCTCGTTTGTAGCCACTGTAGCCTATTACGTCACATTAATGAGTGCATCTTGTTAAGCAATTATTTGGAGTTTCATATGGTACCATAACAATGCCGTAACGCGAAACTGTTGGGTAGATTCAATCCTTCCAAATAGTACAGTTTGTTAAAAGTGTTGAAACTGGTATCAGCCTCCTTAAGTTTTCCATGAATGTTAGAAGCAATCTTTAAACACTAACCTTTCAATATGTTCAAGATCAGAGCCAACACGGCGCCACTTGACGGAGGCGGGCTAAGGAACATTGTCATATTCAAAAGTTCTCCTTTCAGAGGCTTTCTTGTGACGGCTTCATATTGCCTTAAATCCTCCGGAGAAACTTTGCTGTTAATTTGGCTCATGTCGCGTGAGATGTTTTTCGCCAATGATCCATTGTAAAACGATTCCGGATCATCTTGAAGGATTTCTAATGTCTTTGCATATTGTTCGTTTCTTATTCTTTCGCCCTGTGTATAAAGGTTGCCATCTTTATTTAGGAGTAGTTCTCTGGAAAATAAGTTGCAGTGATAAGATGAAAGTGATTGAAAACGAGAGGTAATTTTCAAATACAGAACGCCGCCACAAAAAAAAAATCAGCGAACACTTTAAAAACATCATATTGCAAGTA
>NC_090879.1:31601962-31609462 GCF_036669935.1 Montipora foliosa
AAAATTGCCATGGTAACATCTCTTCTCAATCAGAGCCAAGATGGCGTCGAGATTTAAGACAGTGACCATCAGTGAAGAAGTTACGAAATTAAAAGAAGCGGCAGAAAATTTAAATACGTTAAAGAGCACAACTAACTGGGCGAGGGTTTTGGAGCAGTGGTGTGACGAAAATAGCCTTGAGAAAAACCTGGAGATGATTCTTCCCGAGCAGTTGGATGAAGTACTCGAGCGATTTACGGTTGTAAGCGTAATTTGTCAGCCATGATATTAAAGGGTAATCAAATGGTTTTCTCGTGAAATTAGGAAATAATTTCACGCGCGTCTTGTCAAAATTCTGATAATTTCCCGAGCCTTTAGGCTCGGGAAATTATCAGAATTTTGACAAGACGCGCGTAAAATTATTTCCTAATTTCACTCGTCGCCATTTGATTACACATACAAATTGGACTCCAATCAGTCTTATTACCATTACTTGTTTGTTTGCATCAAATTCAACGATATGCACGAAAAGTGACCTCTCACATTGTAAGACGACGAATCGAGTTGATGATCTTCTTGTATCGATGAAGTTACTTTTCCATTAAGATCACATAAGGTTCTCGTACCTCAATCCAGGATCATTTTTAATATGCTCCAAAATTCTGTCAGTATTATTCAATGCATCAGCAACCGCGGCGCTTATTTCGAATCCTTCACGGGCCAATCTAATTGAAGGTTCGACTAGCTTTCTCCATGGCAACCTGCCGTACTTTTTATGAGCCTCGTACATACCACGCACTTCACCAAGGACAGCAATAGCAAGACCGCCTAGGAAAGAGAGAAAAGTTTGTCCACAGAAATATTCACCAGTTAGGCGCGAGACTGTATCAACAGAAAGTACTTTTGTTCTAAAAAAAATCTCTGCTTCTACAATTATGAGATTCCGCTGAAAAGAGAGTAAATATGTATATTACCGTAAAGCGAACAGGCAACGAATAAGCAACAAGGAATATGTCAAACGCCATCAACAAAAAGGAAGGTAAAATAATTGGTTAGGAGTCACATCACATCTCAAACCCTGCCCCAAAAGGTACCTACTTTTCTTAAATATTTATAAATTTTACTTTGTACCTTAACAACATTTCATTGTTGTTTATGAAGGTGTTCACAAATCAAACTAAATTTAAATTGTTTGCGATTTTCTTTTTTTCAGTTAGGTTTGGGACTTACTTATCGCACTGGGATGAAAGAGGGGGTAGGTTTGACTCCTGCAAAGAAGCACTCGGCTTTTTCCGATCATCCCCTATAGTTCAGTGGTAGAGCATCCGAACTAGTAATCGGAAGATCGTAAGTTCGACTCCTGCAAAGGAGCATTCTGATTTTTCCGAACATCTCCTATAGCTCAGTGGTAGAGCATCCGAACTAGTGCATCCCCGATTACCGTCGAAAGAATATATCTCCTCGTGGTTTGACGGCCTTGTTGGTGTACAAAACAAAAGTAAAATGTAGCTCACGTTTTGCATAGTTGGTAGTTTAAAGCCTGGTTTTCACTAGCGACACGAGCGCAAGCGTAAGCACAAGAAGCATACGCAAACTCAGTAGCTTGTTGTTTATTACAGCCTTTTGTTCGATTAATAGACACTAATTAACAACAAGTAAATGCGCCTGCGTGTGTTGCTTGTGCTTATATGCTTGCGTCGCTAGTGAAAACCAGGCTTAAGCGAGCACGACGGCTACGGCAACGCCACAAAGCAAGAATATGATTGGTTAAAAAAGGAAAAATACTCGTGCTGCACGTGCAGCACGACTTTCCGTGCATTTTTTGCTGTATTTCACAAAACAACAACGTGAAATCACCAAGAGGGTCTGAATGGGGGGTCCACATGTTGGTTGTCGGTTAAAATTTTCGACCTTTGTCGGTTGTCGGTAAATCCCAGTTAATTTTTTTGTCGCTAGTCGGTAATTTTTCCCTCGTTACTGGGTTGCCAGTATGGCAAACCCAGTCGGAATCTGTGTTTGATTTCGTCGTTTTGTTAATTTTTTTTTTTCCGTGTCGGGAAAAGTCTGGCCTGTCACTCCCCTGCTAAGTAGTGTCTTTGTGCATAGAGTCTTCTCTGCGTACTTTGCTAGGTTTGAGGGGGCTGGGGTAATACGTAGATTTCCCTGGTGCACACAGGAAAACGTTTAATTATTAAACCTGCAATGGCGTCGAAAGTCGTGGTAACGCGGTTGGCGTTTTAGTGCATCTTTAAACAAAATATACCCGTATGGAGCTCAAGAATGGAACTTCACTTGGATAAATAAGACAGGGGGTGAAAATCATAAAAGCGAGGAGTAATGGACTTCGACAACAACTATCGCCCGTCGAGCCGAAATCGAAGTCAGCTCTATTTCTGATATTTTAACAAGTGTGCTGTTATGTAGAACACTGAAACCAAATGGAAAATTCTCTGGTAACTTATGGGTTCAACAAAGACAGAGAAGGAATCGAACACCTTAAGTGGATCAGTGATCTCTGTTCTCTGCAGTCTTCAGGTAAAAATAACATGAAATTTGACAGCCAGGAATTTTTTGAAAGAAAGATTGCCTCTAATAGCAAATATGTTGTTTGTTTCAAAAAATATTTCGCTGGAAAAGGTACCGGTGGCCTTAATGAATTCATCATGTTTTGTAATATGCGAGCGTAACTGAATAGTTTTTATGGCAATACTAAAGCATTTTCGTGTCAAAATGAGGTTGGCGTCTTTCTGTTCTGTTAACTTAATTAAATATACCATGCCTTGTGAGTTTGTATTTACCGTCTGCCGTCACTCTCAAAATTACCTCTAGAACCAACTTTTTCCGTAGAATAAGCTTTTAGAATGATGTCCTTGTCTTCTGTGGTGATACTTGACGATTCGGGAACATTTTGTGAAAAAATATTTACAACGGATCACACGCGCAACTTGATCGCCCGATTATGCATAACATCCGTTTGGCCTTTTGACATCCCATTGTAAAAAACTCAAAATATTCGCAGACCGGTCGATTTCTCTCAAAGGGTGATTGCTAACGAATACAGAAAGATTTTCACAATAACTAAAAGTTCCTGTGTCAAGCATGGAAATTCGACGAAGCGGTAAATGCGACTAAATTTGTTGCGTGCGTTGCTATTTTTGTGTTTTGACAGATTTTGACAGAATATTAAATTATGAAAAAAGTATCCACGGATAGATCGTTAAAAAATCTTTATTTTTAGCAGTTATTTTTTAAGAAAAAAAAACATTTTTTGGCGATGGGTAATTTACCGCGGTTTTCTCGCGGTTGGTAAAGTAGCAAAGAGAGTTAAAATTAATAGGCCGGTTGCCAGGTTTTTAACCTCAGAAAAGGATCTGTTTCGTCGTACGAACGTGTGAGGACCTGTGATCCAAAGGGCCTCTGCTGGTATGACTTCTGGGTGACCCCTTAATGACTTCATAATGCTCTACAATTCAGTCACAATTAGCCAATCAGAGCGTGCGTTATATCGGCTACAAACACAAGCCATGTAATAAATGGTCTTAATGACCCACCAACTTGAAAAAGATTGCCTGGAACACTGCACGTACCACAGGCAACCCAGTGTACCCCACGGAGGGTCTAGTTTTGTCGGTAGTCAGTAATATTTTCCAGCCCTTTGTCGCTAGTCGGTTAACCCCATTCACACCCTCCACCAAACCTTAGGTTTTGACGACAATGTGAGCATATAACAATGAACCTTTCATTTGCTTTAAAATCGATACAGTTATAGGATAGTCCGCCCGTATTTTAAAACTGGTGAACAAAACGAAATAATCGCGAAACACTTTCGACAGCGCTAAGTTATATTTTGGAGTGACGTTTTTGTTGACGTTGCAGTTGTCCTGGTCTAAGTCCCTAATAACAGAGCCAAATTCTCAAAAGACTTTTTTGCTATTGTTCAGTATGCCAACATGGCCGCCAATGACGTCAGGTGCAAGCCAAGGATATTTACCAAAACCAGTGTAATTAAAATTGGCCAATCACAACCAACGACGATGATCGACAACCGATAACCGACCGAAAACCTACGACGATCAAACGAGCCAATCAGAACGCAAACGGAATATATGCAGCCCGCTGTAAGTGACAGTAAAGTAACCGGTGCGAGATAGAAGTTAGAATACAGCACAAGATCTTTCATCCGACCTTCAAGTTGAGTCGTGCAAAAATAAGAAATCTCAAAATTACTTTAGGCATTCAATTTAAAACAGCATTGACAACTTTAGTCCTAGACAAAATTCTTGGGACAATGAAGTCAATAATGTATGAGCGGTTTCACAGGCAACGCATCCCACCCCTTTCCCTTTCAATGTTCATTTGAAACCCGGAAAGGATCTGGAAAGCAGGAGTTGGTTTCAACATTGCGTGGGGTGGTGTAGGGGAAGCACATGGAAGGCCGCTAGGAGAAGAATTATAAAATATCAGATACACCTTTAAACATTAATCGAAGCGATTTTTGGGAGTGTTATTGAAGGTGTCCAAGAATTTGTTAAAGCGATTGTAGTTCTAAAAGTGGTGCTTTTAAAGGATTTGTACAAACCAAATCTAGATTCCTCGACTCCAGTAGCGTTAGGTGTAAAGTTAGCCACAGTTGCCGGCGCGGTCTCTCTAAAGTCAATCACGCTTGCTTGTCTTGCGGAACGGTTGTAGATTAGCATTACTCCACCGCCACCGATTCCGGAAGAGTGCATGTTTATGACTCCAAGGCAAAACATGGCAGCGATCGCTGCATCCACGGCCGAGCCACCGGCATTAAGGGTATCGTTTCCAATATCTGAACACATCTTGGTGTCGGTAGCAACTGCATGCTTGTGGTATGGCCCCCCTGCGCTTTCGTCTGCGCTTTTGTCTGCGCTTTTGTCTGCGCTTTTGTCTGCGCTTTCGTCTTCTTGTGTGAAATACCAAACGAGGAATACTCCCAAACCAACCAACAGTAAAAGGATAACAATACCTACGACAATCTTGGGTCTGAAAAAAATGACACCAAAGTTGAAAAACAGAAATTTGCTTGGTTAATTCCCGGGAAAGTAACTGGGCCACAATAGATTGCGTCCCTGGAAGGGACGGAGGGGGGAGGGGGAGGGGAAGTGCTTTCCCTTCTCATTCCTCTAGTTCCGTATGCCGATTTTGATTTCCTAATTTTAATTTTGATTTCCGGGCTCTGCGAACAAGGTGAGAAAAATGGTAAGCCGATTGACCGTTGGTTAAAATATAAGGCAAGGAAAAGCTTATTTATGTTTTACTAATCGATTTTTTTTACAAGAAAAAACGAAAGTTACCAGGCCTGGATAAGTCGTTTCTAAAACTTAAATTCGCCAAGTGAACAACTGATACGTCCACAATCGAGGCCTAGCTACTTGGATTGTCACAACCAAGAGAAGATTTGAATGATAAAGGAACCTGACGCATACGCACGAAAATCGAGCCCGAAGAATAAGAAGATTCAACTTTGATCCTAATAACAAATAAAAAGAAAAATGGTCGTACTCCGCGAAACAACGTTTTGACGACGACGCGAGCACATCGTTCATTCTTTTTCTTTACTTCAAACCTCTGACACCAGTCCAGTTATAGGTTAGGAAGGGTTACGTTTGTACATGTTCATTGCCGTGACTATAACATCTTCAGTTCCCACAGCTTACCCCCGTCTGATCTTCTAGCTCAGTCGGTAGAGCAGTGGTGATCGAACCCGAAGGTCGTGGGTTCAATTCCCACCCTGATCAGAGTTTTTCTCTGTCCTTGTGTGGGCCTATTTCCATTAGCAGGGCTAACGCTCACATGGTTCATATGGGGTTGAAAACAAGCACTTCACATGATGATTTGTGTCAATTGTTAATTTCTGTTTACAGTGTCCCCAATTAGTGCTCCAGTGCTAGAACTACTAGACACTTAAATAAGGTTCCTTTTTCTTTCCTTTATATTTTGAAGTGACATTTTCGCTGCTGCAGCCATCATCCTTTCTTAAGGTCTCGTCATAGGTTCGAGGTGTCAGTTTCTTAAAACGTTCTTATTTCGCTAGTATTTATGCTATGAGAATGAAATGAACATCATCTTAATGCTCCTTGAATGTAGTTTTGAATCCAAAACAGTATTATTTTGTTTGAAACGTTTCGTTAGGCTGTTAAACCAAAAACAGGTAGTCCTATTCTAGAGGTTTAAGGGGGATTTTAAATTTTTTCTGAACTTTTTTGAAGCAATCGATTTTGATATAAATTTTTACCTGAATTTGCTATATTGCGTTTTTACATTTGTAATCTTCCATCAAAGTTGAAAGTAGTGTTTAGACAGAGCATGGTATAAAATCAAAACACGTCAACCAATTCAAAAACGCCGACATCGTTTTGTACATCGAACTGTGTTACAGTGCGTTTCACAAAACGTTTGACAAACAAACGATTTTCAAAGTTTGTTTGAAATTCCCAAAGTTCGCTACGAACTTGGCAATTTCATTACGTAATTGTCAATCAAATTGTGAACTTCGAAACGAAGTTGTGAATTTCATATCGAATTTCGTTGGGAAGTTGCGAAGTTCGTCGCGAGCAAAGTTCACATCATTCGGTGTAGTTGGATTGGTAATATAACTACAAATGAATTTAAACAAAGTGAAAAAATTTCTCATCCAAGCAAGACTAATTTTTTGATGTTTACTTCTTAAACGTAAATTATTTGAGAGGTACGGAGCCGGGACTTCACATTACAGACAGATGGCGCGACTCGTAGCAGGTTTACACTAGAAATGTAAAGACAAAAGTTGAACAACATGACATTGAAATGTTTTGTTTCTTGCGCTATTTCCAGAATGATGTATGTCCTGAAAATAGGGTTTCTTTTTATCTCTGATAGATTTAACTGTAAAATACTTGCAAGCAACCATGCGTAGAAGTTCACACGACAGAAATTGTATTCTATTTTTAGGCAGGTGTCGGGTGACATCTGGGAATATTCAGTTTTCAGCCTTTTATAACTCATTTTAAAACCAGTAATTCGCAATTAACGTAACCACAACTTCTAAGAAAATTCCGAGAAATTTACACCGAACGGTGCGAACTTCTCTCGCGACAAACTCCTTAACTTCCCAACGAAGTTCGTGGTGAAGTTTCTAAGTTCACAATTTGAATAACAACTGCGTAATGAAATTGCCAAAATTGTAGCGAACTTCAGGAATTTCAAACAAACTTCGGAATATGTTTGTCAAAAGTTTTGTGAAACACACTGTAATTGAACTGAATCGGAGCTAAAACTGTTTGAGTTGTGGCTTCGTAAAGGGCGACACCTGGGCAATATTCTAAAGCCGAAAAAAATGTCGTTTTATAACATAAGCAGAAAATTGTCGTACAACACTCGATAAAATAAATTTCGGAATTTGAGAAACGCTTTCCACCCACGAACAAGTGCTAAGGATTCGTCAAGGAAAAAGCCCAAATTGAAGAGAAATTTATCAAGTTGCACTACTTTACCAGTGAAATTCCCACAAAAGAGAGC
>NC_090879.1:31614462-31626962 GCF_036669935.1 Montipora foliosa
GCCAGCGGGTGAGCGCCCGGAGAGACTCTGGGATAATCGACTTGAACTATATTTTTGATTGGCCGCTTGCGTAACAATGGCAGTCCGACAGGAAGTCGGTAAGTAATTCGGAAGCCCCAGAATTTGGAGGGAGATTCAAAATCTGAAACTAGTTTCATAGCCTGCGCTCGCAGACGTATTTCCGGTTGTCGCTTCTCTCCTTTTCGGGCGGAGAGAAGCGACAACCGGAAATACGTCTGCGAACGCAGGCTGCTAGTTTCAGTGCTGTTTGATTTTTTCTACCTCAGAAATATATAAATCACCAAAATAATAAAACGACGAGGTTTGAATTATGTCTTATACCGCACGGGAATTTTCCTACGCTGCTAAAAAGTGATTACTGTTGCTGTTGCAAAAGTACCGTGGGAAAACATTACATCAGTCCCTTTGAGGAGAAATCCGTGGAATAAGGTCTTGTCGAAGCCATTCAGAATTACGGAAACACCAAATTGTAGAAGAAGAGGACATTTGTGTCGTTTCCACAAAAATTTGTCGATCGTGTTGCTTGCACCACAGGCGGCCCAGAGTCGGAAGGTAAACAACTATAAGGATTTGTATGGGAATCTTGATAACAGACTGAAAAAGATATTTACCCGCAAAAGTTCTCAATAAAAAAGCCGTACTTTATTGTCATGGTGAATTTCTTGCTTTTTGTGTGGTTTTTTGCCTGATTGAATGCGATTTAAGCGACTTCTCAAATTCCCGAGTCGTCACTCTTCCCTAAATAAAGGAAAGGCTGGCAACTCATTTCTAACTTACCTCAGATCTCGCCGAAAAAAATCACACTTCTCCGGCATCAGTCACGCTCAAACTCCGGCGATGGCTACACGGATAAATTTCCTTCCCCTTGACCAAGTTTCAAGGTCCAGCGAGAATCCATTGCTGAGAAACTGCGAAAAATATTCAAATTTTCAAACTCCTTCGAGGCTCACTAACAACCAATTTTGACACGGCTGGTCAACGGTTCACTGAGCCTCCATACGGTGAGCGCAAACCTACGCAAGTGTACCCGTAGTTGGGCAGAGCAAAACAAATCCCAGGCTCGTCCCCAAATACCTGCCTGGGGTCATGTTCGAGTTTCTAAATCGGCAAACGATATTAAAAGTTCCACACTGAAACCTTAAACACAGCTCCCATCGCTTTGGTGGCCCCACCGCATGTTATAAATCCGGATTTTCATCGAACTCCGTAAGTACTGAAGCTGTTTGAAGCCTCGCGCGTGCAAAAATCCCCTCGTCCGATGACACTCGACACCACGGCTGTTTTTTTGTTGTTGTTGGAAAAAGTATAGTTTTGTTAAGTGAATTGCTTTGAGCCATAGAAATCACCGCACCGTAATTTCTACTGTCCAAAAAACAGACAAGCGAGATTGTAACTCGGATACCTTTCAGGTATTCCGAGTAATAATTGTTGGTTTTCGATCGATATCGCTTGATGCACCGGTGTGAGAAATAATTTTGAACATTTCAACGCAACTGGAAGCGCAAAAACAAAGCACAGATGATTTCAACGATGGCACTTTCCCTGGACTCTCAACAGAAAAATGTGTCCAAAAGGCTGAAAAGGTGCAGCGACCTTTTCATATGAATTTCTTCTGCAGTCATGATAATGTGAGTTGTTGACGGATGAAAAACAGGATTGAGTTTCATACACTAGTAAATACCTTCGACTGCGTTTCAAACTCCATCCAAACAGCTTCAGTACCTACGGAGTTCGATGAAAATCCGGATTTATAACATACGGTGGGGCAACCAAAGCGATGGGAGCTGTGCTTAAGGTTTCAGTGTGGAACTTTTAATATCGTTCGCCGATTTAGAAACTCGAAGATGACCCCAGGCAGGTATTTGGGGACGAGACTGGGATTTGTTTTGCTCTGCCCAACTATGGGTACACTTGCGTAGGTTTGCGCTCACCGTATAGAGGCTCAGTGAACCGTTGACCAGCCGTGTCAAAATTGGTTGTTAGCGAGCCTCGAAGGAGTTTGAAAATTTGAATATTTTTCGCAGTTTCTCAGCAATGGATACTCGCTGGACCTTGAAACTTGGTCAAGGGGAAGTAAATTTATCCGTGTAGCCATCGCCGGAGTTTGAGCGTGACAGATGCCGGAGAAGTGTGAATTTTTTCGGCGAGATCTGAGGTAAGTTAGAAATGAATTGCCAGCCTTTCCTTTATTTAGGGAAGAGTGACGACTCGGGAATTTGAGAAGTCGCTTAAATCGCATTCAATCAGGCAAAAAACCACACAAAAAGCAAGAAATTCACCATGACAATAAAGTACGGCTTTTTTATTGAGAAATTTTGCGGGTAAATATCTTTGTCAGTCTGTTATCAAGATTCCCATACAAATCCTTATAATTGTTTACCTTCCGACTCTGGGCCGCCTGTGCTTGCACGATGGCATTCTCATGGCATTCTGAACGATGGAATTTACGCTGAAACACTAAATACACTCACCGAAATCAGAGGTTTCATCTTCACTTGCTCTTACGGTAAGCAAATGATCATTTTTCCAGTTTCTTTGTGTGTAAATCTAAAATTCTTGTTTCTCGAATACTTGCAACCCGCCATTTCTACTGTTAACGGTTTTGTCTTTTCTACTTCCGTTTAAACTCAAGCATACGTAATAACACCGGAACCCACGTTTTCTGGGAAAGTGGAGTCGATTATCCCAGAGTCTCTCCGGGCGCTCACCCGCTGGCCTAAAAGCCCGAGGACTCTGGGTACGAGATTGTGTGGATTGCCAAAAAAAGAGTATATACGTAGACTACATACATGATGTAAATACTGGTACTGGTTTTTAATTGGATTACAGGCTCAACGCAAATTAAAACGAGGCTCCACTTCTTCGCGCGCTTTCTGTGGATCGACGCGGCTGCACGGCCATACTACGTCAACTATAGCCAGGTGATCTGGTGACGTAATTTGGAGGACTGGGAAGAAGAATTTTAACGCCGTATCCCACAACCGCGCGCGGCCTTAGGTGTTGTTTCCAAACTTCCTGCAGTATTGCCATCGCCAAAACTCAACAGATCATTACGTGCCTACCACATTTCCTGTTACTAAATGAACATTCAAGTACACCCGACAAGATCTAAGCTCGCCTCTGCCATGTTGAATTCGAAAATAAGGCCGCGTGCAGTTGTGGGATACAGCGTTAAAATTTTTCTCCCAGCCCTCCGAATTACGTCACCAGATCACCTGGAGTTCTTACACAGTCAACACTTTTCGTATTCAGGTGGAAACGGTTTGGAAAATGTTTTCTTTCTGCATCCTTTTCGCTGGTTTCAATCCAGTTTGACATATCATGATAGCTGTGCTCCACACTGGTGGCTACGCAGTTATTCAAGTCAAACATTGGAGGGATAGAAAATATCCTGCAAAGGTTGGTCAAGACAACGTGAACATAGGCGTTGTTGCTTGCAATATTTCGGCTGGCCAACACCAGCCTTCTTCAGGTTTATTGAATGGATAAATGCTAGTAACAAGATCTTTATATTTACCGGAAATGACATAAAAATGCTACGTGATGTGTTATAAAAACGGAAATGCATAAAAAAGAGGAGAGAGAATAATACATGATAACAAGATGAAAAAAACAAAAGAAAATTAAAAGGTAGCTACACTAAATTACGTTTCATCTCTTCTGTTAAGGCCTGCAGGCTCCAGTGTTTTTCCTCTGTGTATGAGGAATGCCTCACGAGCCTTTCTGATGGAGTCACGACTAGTGTGTAGTTGTTCGAGCGGTATAAGGATCATGTGATATAAATGGAGGGATATAAACTTAAAGCTGAGTGTTTATTTTTAATTCGCTAAGAGCTGCTTTTTTTCTCTGTATTGCAATTTTTGGCATATTTTTAGAAGCTTTGATAAGGTTTCATGATGCCTGCAGGACCTATGACTAACACAGAGAAGAGAACGACAACGACAAAACAGAATACAGGTAATAGCTTGTACTTGGTGGAAGAAGTTACTCTACAAATTCTTTCCTTGGGCACTAAACCATTTGTTATTTTTACGGATGCATTATTTAAAGTAGATGCGTATTTTTAAAAAGTGGTTTAATCGGTTTTTTCCTTTGTTCAGGAATGAAACTCGATTTTTTATTCCCAACTGGAATTAAGTAAAAATTATCTGTACTCTTTTGGACGTAACGAAAAGATTGATTTTTTTATTTGTTATGCTCTAAAATGCGAGGGAAAAAGTGCTTTTTTAATCCGTTTGCCCAACTGTTTTTCGATGTGCCTGACCTCGACAGTGACAAGACAATTTTGCCCTTATGTTATTAACACGTAATCACAATGAGTTTTCGTAAAATTAGGGGGAGATTTTACTAGCTTGTGTTTTCAAAAGTTTGTTTAAAGCACCTAAAGGTAACTTAGTGTTGGAGCGGATCTTGTTTGAAATTGGTTGCATTGCCGTACTTAATTTTGCCGATTCTTGTTCCTGCAAGCCAAGCTGGCTCGTTTCAGTGAAATATATCAAAATGTAAATGATCTCGTTTTCAGAGATAAAGTGGAATAAAGTACATCAGTAAAACTCTTTTTTTGACCTTGAACTGACAAAGTTTTTTGATCGTTTCTAATTTTAGCGTCATTCCTATTCGCTGGCTATTAACAGTTAACTCTGAAACGGTTCTTTATCTTTTCCATTCGCTCGCTGAGGGTTTGCAAGCAGTCTTCAGAGACATAGATATCCATGTTGTAATGTACAATCGCTGGTAGACGAACAAAAGCGGCTAATGTAAGATCTTTTCAATCGGTTCTCAACGACGACGTAACGTGAAAATCATTTATCATATATAAATTAGCGAAGCTCCCTGGTTATTTATTGTTACTACCTGTAGGGTTATTGCAAATAAAAAGGTTTCGAACTGTTCGGGTTTTGGAGTTTCCGGTTGCTGCTTAATTACGTCATTTTCTTTGCTTTCTTTTATAAAAAAATTCATTGCCTAACTAGTGAATTCCACGGTAAATTTCACACTAAAAACCGATCTCGCATGAATCACGAAGTGATGAGTGCGAAATTTTTTTTTTCGAGTGAAATTTACTTTGGAATTCACCAGTTGGGCAATGAATTTTCTTGAACCGCATGAGTTTTAAACTGAAAACAATCGAACCCTCTGAAGGGTCCTTAAGATCTGCGACGCGCGTTTGACGACGTTACCTCAAAAAACAAATTTGCCCTATCGTAAGTCTTTTGCAACTTCTGCCGGATTACATCTCTTCCACGTCGTACAATGTGAACGAAGTATCCTAAAAATAAATTGGTACGAGCGGCTTCATAGTAAAATAGGTGATTTTCATGACCACGTTACGTCATCGCCGCATGTTGTTGGACGAAAACAAAAAATCTCTCATTAACTTCTTTTGTTCGTCCACCAGCAATTGTACATTACGTCATTGTTAGAGCGAGTTTCAATTGAGTGTCTTAAAACCAAAACCAAAGTAATGACTTTGGCCAATCAAAAAGGACGGACCGAGACAATCCAGTAGAACAATCAAAACTCGAAGTAATTACACGTAGCCGACACAAAGTGCGGGTAAATGTGCACGCGCGAGCCACAATTGGTTTTGGTTTCACTTTTGATTGGTTGAAAAAATGGCGCGAGAAATTTGAACCAATCACTGAGTGAAGTAAATTCAAAACCAAAGCAATTCGCTAACTTCATTCGACACTCAATTGAAAGCCGCTTTATCGATATCTGTGTCTAGAGATTGATTGCAAACCACCTACAAAGAATAAAAAGTACATTTGTATGCTCTTGTTGTCGTGAAAACCTAAAATTTACTGATTCAAGTCGGTCTTATGCAAAGTACTACAAAAATATGAGCCAAAATGCACCCCGCAGCAAGAGGAATTTTTCTTTTTGTGGTGTCGTCGCATCCGTGGCGGTCATCGTTTCTTCAACTCCCTTTATATCTCAATGCCGACGATGCAAGAAATAGAGGATCTCCAACCGGTCATGTAATATTCTCTTTATTATACAAACAACAATGAAATACCAAACCATCTCATTTTAGTAGTTTTTGTAGTCCTATGTGACTTATTTTGTAACCATAGCAACGGCGATCTTTTCACGAGTGAAGCTCAGGCGTGAAGATATCGTGTTTTCGCGCGAAAACTCACCTGGCATTTCGTAAGCGTTTTTGTACTAACAAGTTTATTTCTTTCTTTGAATTTTGTTTGTTGCTAAGAATCGTGAGTATCGACTGATTCTTAAATCTACGACTAGACGCTCCATGAGCGTAGACTGGGTTGCCTGTGGTACATGCTGCACAAGAAGGCACTGAGTTGGGTGATATTGAAGGAGCCGAAACTGGATTTTCCCAAGAGTACTGCCAAAAATATAAAATCGGGAAAAAAAGAAAACGAAAAAAAGTCCATTATTCCTCGCTTCCCGATTATGCTAGCATTTCTTTAGCGTTATTTGGTTAAACAAGCATTTTTTTTCACACTTTTTCTGTAAAAAGGATTGCTAGCATTATTAGCATTTTGCATAAATTCAATCTAAATTTCAGCACCCCAAATGCTAAATTTTAGAATTCAAAAGCATTGTGATGATGTGCTTTTGTGTTTGAGAGAAGGATTTCTGTAACTGAAGTATGAGCTGAGACTCGAAAGAAGTCTGAACCTAGCTGGTCGGCGGTTAACTTTCAGAGGACGTTCACGGACTTGCTCAAACAACATGATGGCGTAGGCCAATGCTACTGCATCTTCTCGAAACTTGCAGCTCATAAAAGGAAATTCTTACGGAGAACGTAGACCAGTCCCTTTAACGAGCAACAGAACTGTGCTCTTGTTTACTAACTCCAGGCCAGCGTCATGTCACAGTACAAGCGAGTGCTAAGGACTGCGGACATTAATTAACTGTTTATCATTGGACAAGTTTTGGCTGCATCAGAAGTTTTATAAACAAACAATTAAGCACTTGTCGCTTTATTCAGATGATGATAAGCACACAAGGTGCCTGAGTTTCTAAGTTCTGCTTGAAATAAAACAAAGCATTTTTTGGAACCAAAGTAGCATTACTTTGAGAATCGAGCATAATTTGAGCATTTTTGTGGTGTAAACCGAGAATTGCTAGGAGCATAAAATGCCAGTTTTACTAGAATAATAATCGGGAAAAGCATAGTCGCTTTTAAGATTCCAGATATTCATTTTTCACCGCTTGTGTTGTTTATCGAATTGACGTACCATTCTTGAGCTCCATAATCGTATATTTTGTTAAAAGATCCAAGAAAACACCATTTCCTTTACATCGGCTTCGCCGCCATTGCTAGTACTGTGTTCACCAGATAAAATCTATCTTCTCCTTTCTATTACCCCCTGAAACCTTCTAAAGATACGCGGAGAAGGCCCTAGGCACAAAGACAATACTTAACAGGGGAGTGACTGGAAAGAACTATTACGCAACTTTTCCATTTTCCGACAGAGGACAAAAAATAAAACTGAGAAATTCTGCTCATATTCTGACTGGATTGTCATACATGGTAACCCAGTAATGAACTAATATTAATAAGCAACCTCTTCTGGAAAACGCCAAGCGTGCCCATTTATTATTAAAATAAACTTAACACACGCACATGCACAGATATGGGATTTTGGTAGAGGTGTAATAAGAACTCACTTTACTAACACGAATCGATTGGCTTTGTTCAAAACCTTCATGGTGCTTTTGGGTAAGTCGTTATATGAAGGTTCTAACTAAAAAACCAGAAAACTTATTTAATTAAAGATATTTACCTACCCTTACAGTTCCACGCTTAGGTTCTTAAACCACCACAAATCTCAAACAATCTAAAATTTGATCGCCATTTTTCAGGGCGCTGAAGTACGTCTGAAGAGTAGAAAAGAACTTACATAATGAAAAGGAAAGGGCACGCGCAAACATCGGGGGATCAGTCAATTGTCTCGGTTTCGAAGTGAGTCTTGGTGTTCAACTATTGTAAAGGAAATGGTTTTGATTTGCATAACAATACGCAACTTATTTCCATTTGAATGGTTGTGCACCGGGACTCGCTTTGAAACTGAGGCATGCAGCAACTCGGAAATGGGCTATTCGTGTGCGTTTTCTGGTTTTGATACCAGCATGCGCAGTGAGTACTCGTCCCACAATTTGCAATGAGACTATCTTATAAAAATGTTCTTTAATTAAGACTAGACTCTGTTTATTACTGTGATATAGAAAGTCGTTCAAACCGACCTTTCGGCTTTACAATATTTGAGGAACAGCAAATAGAGCCACCGCGCACCGTTGGCTCAGTTGGTTGAGCACCGGGCTGTCACGCGGGAGGTCGCGAGTTCAATTCCGGCCGGACCAACACTCAGGGTCTTTAAATAACTGAGGAGAAAGTGCTGCCTTTGTAACTACATCGCAAATGGTTAGGCTTTCAAGTCTTCTCGGATAAGGACGATAAGCCGGAGGTCCCGTCTCACAACCCTTCAATGTTAATAATCCTGTGGGACGTAAAAGAACCCACACACTTGTCGCTAAGAGTAGGGCACGTAGTTCCCGGTGTTGTGGTCTGTCTTCTGTTGTGTATCATGGTTGGGAGGGTAAAAAAAGGGGCCACAGTAATTAGCGCAAGCTGTTGTGGCGCTCTGCCAGCTTGACTGGCAAAGTTAATAAAATAAAAAAATAAAAATAATAATAGCTTCTCAAACTATGTATTACTTCCAATAACGTTTTCGTGCTAACACAGTCTACACCATGCTCGACTTTCTCCATCAGTACAAGTTAGCTATTTTTGTAAAATATCTTTTAATCGTAACTGGAATGGAACGTTGACGTAAAACGCGAAGATTATCTTAAGTGTCTATCGAGGCGATGCAACGTCAAACACTGACACTCTTTCCAAGTGACGATAACTTATAATAAGCTTTCATTAATTTTATCATAAAACTTTCGCCCTAAAGCATCTTAAGAGTAACAATACGCTATTGAGATACAGTAAACACCCACATATAAGAACAAGTGGACGAAGAACATCACGGTCACATTAGGCCAATTAAGCACCATATATATAAGAACCAATGCAGCCTGATAAATAATACATGTTCTTATATAAAAAGAAAAAGGGTGCTAGAATAAGAAAGCAATGTAACTCGTATTAAAGTACTATGAGAAGGGGCTGCTGGTCAATGTTAAGAAATATTAAAACTCCTTAACAACTTATATTAGTGATTGTATTTTTTGCTTGAAATTTCTTTTTTAGTGAAAGTAATAAAACATTGTATGTTAATTAAACCTTCGCTATTACAAGGCAAGCAATTCTTAAGCCAAATGGAGCAATCTGATTGGCTGGTTTTTGGTCGGGATTTTACAGTACGGAATATAGTTTTGCATTTAAAAGGTTACCGTTCAAAGTTCGCTGATGGAAGACGAAGATTGAGAACATTCACTAAGAAGAGAAGTGTCCCTCGGTCGTTTTTGTGCGGATCGAGCGCTTCCACGACCTCGAGACAATATTCCTCAGTACTTACGGCCCTCGCGCTCGGTTAGTGAGAGGTTAGCAATGTATAATGTACAGTATTTCTGAAACATATTTCAAGAACATTTTAAGATCATTTTCAGCCTGTTTCTCACTAAGCACGCGGCAAATAAGAACTTGATCAACCTGAACCCCGAAATCGTATGTTATTATATGCGGGTGTTTGCTGTGCGAGTAAACTTTTAGTCACACTTGACCGTTTTAAAATATCACAAAAGAAATCCGGCGCTAAGAGCCCATAACCATAAATGTGAAATTCGTTCGTGCCGACGCTTGACCGAGGCAAACATTTGATTGTCTCGATATCAATTTCCTCACCTCTATAGACCATATCAGTTCATAAATGGCGGCCAATAAATTATTCCTTTGTCCATGTGCTGATAAGACCAACTAGCCTCGTTTGAATGGACAGAATACAAAAGAACTGTTGCTTTGGAACGAGGCTAGTTGATCTCATTGGCTTGAAGACAAAAGAGGATAATTTATTGGCCTCCATTTATGAGCGGTCTGTGGCAAGAGCTTAGCATTGACAAGAGCTTCGAATTTAATATGTGAGACCTGGAGCCCACGACTAGAAGCGTATAACTTCATTGCGTTTGTGGAACGACGATTCTACAGACCTATTTACTCTTAGACATTGCATGCTGCGGGCGGATACCCTCCATAGGGATAACCTCTGGTATCCTTCCCTTTCATTGAATTAAGTGAATAAAGTTGGTATCATTATTATTAACCTGGGCCCGGTTGTTCAAAAGCCGATTAACGCTAATCCCAGATTAAAAATTAACCAAGGAGTTTATTTCTCTACGCTCAAAAGCTGTTCAACGCTGATATTCGACAAAACTTTACATTAGAAGAAGTCAATCTTGAAAAACAAAAGTAAGCAAAAGAAACTTTCACCAAAAAGTTGAAAACATGAAACAAATGTTCACGCTAATCCTGGATTAAGTTAATCGGTTTTCGAACAACCGGGCCCTGTACGTTTTGGTTTTTCCATTTCAGATCACGTGATGTTCCCAAGGGAATTGTCCTTTTGTTTTTTCATAAGTTATGCCTACATATGCACGTGCATAAGACGGCATTTGAAAAAAAGTGTTCCCTAGAGTAACATCACGTGGTCTGAAATTGGAAAACAAAGTGCACAAGATAGAGCAGTTTTCAATTGAGTGTTGTAAAACCAAAACCAAAGTAATTACTTGGCCAATCAAAAAGGTTGGAGACAATCCAGTAAACCAATCAAAACTCGAAGTAATAGGCCTTTTGCAACTAACGATCACATGGTACAAAATCCCCCATGCTGGAGGGCAAGCTCATTATTATTCTCCCATTGGGACATTAAAACAAAGGCAAGTCAAGCTTGACTGGTTTAGGTCTCTTTGTTTTAATGTCCCAGTGGGGAAATAATAATGAGCTTGCCCTCCAGCATGGCGGATTTTGTATCATGTGATCGTTAGTTGCAAAAGGCCTATTTTCTATTTTCGAATTCCTCATAATACACTTTGTTTGCCGCCCAAATTTTGCATAAACTATTGTTTTCAAATGCTCTTGGGGACACTGCATATTCCCAAGAGCATTTTAAAACAATGGTTTATGCAAAATTTGGGGGGGCAAACAAAGTGTATTATGGGGAATTTGAAAATAGAGAATTACACGAAGCAAACACAAAGCGCGGGAAAATGTGCACAAGCGCGTCACGATAGGTTTTGGTTTCACTTCTGATTGGTTGGAAAAATGGCGCGAGAACTTTGAACATTTGTAGTAATCATAAACCAAAGTAATTCACTAATTACTTTCGACACTCAATTGAAAACCACTCTAAAGAGGTCCATTATTACGCATGGGATTGAACCAAATTTCCAAAAGACATTTACCGCATTGTTCTGCACACAAACACGGTCGCCGTGACGTCAGAGGGA
Source organism: Montipora foliosa (assembly GCF_036669935.1). Classification (NCBI taxonomy): domain Eukaryota; kingdom Metazoa; phylum Cnidaria; class Anthozoa; order Scleractinia; family Acroporidae; genus Montipora; species Montipora foliosa. Next base: position 31,625,908 of record NC_090879.1, read on the forward strand.
AACCACCAAATATTGGAGTTGTAGGATGCTGGTTATGCTGGTTGTGGGCAGCTGGCGGGACCTGTCTGTATGTACGGCCATATAAAACGCAACCAAATAGATTTGTGGCTTCAAACGAACTCGCATATTAATTGCTTATTATTTCTTACTTGTGAAAACATAGTTATAAATGGGAACGTTTATGAAACTCGACAACTTTCTTTGTTTTATGACCATGCACAGCCAATCAAAAGCTTCGATTCTGCATGGTCACGGTCAAGTTGATTTTCTTAACCAGTCCATCTACATTAACTATGGTCAAAATTGACATTCAGTTTTGTATGAGCTATCAAAAACTCGTCTGTCACCCTGCCCTTTTTGTTTTGTTACGCAACGCTCGGTTGGAGCTCTATTTGAGGGAAACGCGTTCACGTTTAGAAAGCGAATGAATTAGTTCTGTCACGTACAACACAAAACTTCAAGGGGTGACAATCTTAACTGCTGTCCTTGAGTCGTTGCTAAAAGATTCACTGAAGTAAACATTCGACGCATGCGTAAACACAAGCGACATACTGCGCAAGCCCAAAGGTGTCTAGATAATTAGAACATTGGCACTTACTAACCCTTTCACTCCCAATATCTAAATGTTAATTCTCCTCAATGACTCCCATACATTCCTTTTTATGCCAGTTATGGACATTTGATGATGTCCACACAAAAAACCCGCTACCGGTCTGCTTAACAAGGTAATGACCTTGTGAGGAGAAAATTTATAATTTGGGAGTCATACATGTCCGCGAGGGCATACGAATTTTATCTTCGAGTGCTGATAGTTTCTCTCAACAGCTGCAGAGAGAAATACTATCAGTACGAGAAGGCAAAATTCGTATCCCCAAGCGAACATGTAATGTTAAGCATTTTTACAGATATTGATGAAATGTCCAGATTAAAAACAACTTGTTTTAAAAAGTGGTCACCAACCGCTAAAAACACGCATGTTCTGTGACGTGTAACAAAATATGAAAGTTATGAAAAACAAGTCATGATAAGGTCAACTTGTGCAATAAAAATGTTAA
>NC_090879.1:31629462-31631962 GCF_036669935.1 Montipora foliosa
CAGTACTGATGTTTTAGCCGACAGATTTGAAAATGATGGGCTTGTGCCAATGAAGAAAAAAATTACAAACAAAGAATCCCCCACCGGGGTTTAAATTTTGCGGATTTTGCGGATGGTACTTGATCCGCTTTCCAGCAGAAATTATACTCCCGCTAATATAATAATAATGTGGGAGGTGTGGTGGCCTCATGGTTAGTGCGCTCGACTCCGGATCGAGTGGTCAGGGTTCGGGTCCTGGCCGGGGACATTGTGTTGTGTTCTTGGGCAAGACACTTTACTCTCACGGTGCCTCTCTCCACCCAGGTGTATAAATGGGTACCGGCGTAATGCTGGGGGTAACCCTGCGATGGACTAGCATCCCATCCAGGGGGGAGTATAAATACCCCTAGTCGCTTCATGCTACGGAAACCGGAGATGGGCCTTCCTAGGCTGGTAACAGAGAGAGACACTAATATAATAATAAATGGCTTTTAATCCACTTGTGTTACTATATATCACAAATTGGGGTAAAAAGGATCGCTTATTTTGGTATTTACAAAGACCCACATTTCACCCTTGCTCTCCATAGATTGTCCAGTAGCTCAGTGGTTAGAGCATCCGACTAGATCACATAGGGTCCTGTGTTCGAATCCCATCTGGGGCTCGGATTTTTCCGAGTTTTCAGTGGGTTCTATCAACATTTCATTTCTCGATCATTCACGGATTTTTAACCAAAGAGTAATAAACGTTTAAAATAGTCTTGCTGCTGGAAAAGAAAACCGCAAAAATTCCTCCCAGCCAAAATTTCAGTCACTATTCGAGCCGCAAAAATTTGACTCGCAAACTTCAAAAAATCACCAGTCCGCATAATCGAAGTCCCGCAAAAATTTCATGCTGCACGGCATATTTCTAGTGCTTAATTTCGCTTGCATTCGCTCGTGAAAACAGGCCCAAGAAAAGTCAAACCAATCTTGAGCTCAGTTTAAGTATGTCTTACCAATGAAACAGCCGTGGTAATTCTTTTCCCGCCAGAAGCACCGATCACAAATTGAACATCACCCTTGTTATCCGTCAAAATGGTGGGAGACATGGACGAAAATGGACGCTTTCCCGGTTCTGGAAAATTGAAAGGCGATGGGGAAATGGGTTCCACTACTTTATAACCAGGAATGTCGAAATCTGCCATGTCGTCGTTGTAGATGATTCCGGTTTTGGTGGAGCGATATCTACACCCAAATCTACAGGGAAAAAGTTTCGAGTTTGAGTTTCGAAGTTTCGAATTCAATATTTAAAAGTCAGATGTCATCATCTAGCGGCGTTCTAAGTAATAAGGTGGTCGCAAATGCTGTTCCAGAAAGTACAAAAAGTCAACAAATATGCCGTCACTGTCTTTGAAAGGGCGGGGTCTAAAACACAGGTAACTTTTGAGTGGTCACTCGTCAAATTGAGGGTTTTGGGTTACTTTGCAAAAGATAAAATAATGACCTGCAACGAGTGACCCGTCAAAAGTTACTCGTGTTTTACACCCGCCGCTTTGACGGTCCTCACATGAGCAACAGACAGACAAAGACACACAAGTCCACGATCATGAATAAGACTCCAGAGGATCGATGAGGAGCTCATCAAGGAAACCCTCTATCCCCATACTTGGCCTAGGAATCAACCCTTTCTCGAGTAGATAAAGGCTCCTTGATGAGCTCCTAGGAGAGTCCATCAGCAGTTACCGCCGCAACTCATTTAAAACAAAAACGTACCCTCGTCACCAACTCTTACCGCATGGGTGGTGTGATTTAAACAAAAAAGACTGAAACCTGGGTGGTGACAAAGAAGCAGTGTCAAGCTAATGAAGTTTACTTTGACGCCAACCTGATATTTATCGAGGTCGTCACGGCAACCGCGTCCCCGTTTTCCGCCAGGACAGATACATGCGTCGTGCCATAATCCGCATGTGAGTAAAACTGAGCGTAGTAAGACACATCGTGGTGTGTTGAGTCATCTTGTATTCTCTGGCGCAATGAGTCGCCCAATTTCTGATCAATCATCTCCATCGCAACCTTAAAACAAATACAGCCCATAATCAGCAGCCTACAACTTAGTCCTGCCTATACTTGGTCTATATAACGGTATTTCCACACATCAAGCCATTCTTAGGCGAGTTCTTAAATAAGATTTGGCTTGCACATGTCAAGTGACCATTTTCAATCCAATGGGTAAATGATTTCTCATGCAAGACTCGTAATTAGCTGGAAACGTCTGGTTTCGCGGGAAAATCAATCTAAAAGTAACTCGGTCTGTAAAAACGCCGTTCCACAAAAACAATGAAGTTGTACGCTTCTAGTCATGGGCTTCTAGTACAGGTGGGTGGGATCATTATCAGAAAAACTGTAGCTAAGTGTTATCAGCTAACAGGACGGCATTTTCTCTAAGGAAGGAATGCAGGGCGTAAAATTGCGCCTAATACAGGCGCCAATGCGACTAAATTTTTCACTTTGGCGACCAAATCCTGAAAATTAGTCGCCAA
>NC_090879.1:31634462-31649462 GCF_036669935.1 Montipora foliosa
GAAAGGAGAGCGAAAGATAGCGACAACTACAAAACAGAATACCAGTGATAGCTCATACTTAGTGAAAGAAGTTACTACACAAATTCTTTCCTTGGGCACTAAACCGTTTGTTATTTTTACGGATGCATTCTTTGAAGTGGATGAGTATTTTTAAAAGGTGGTTAAATCGGTTCTTCCTTTGTTCAGGAATGAAAATCGAAATTTTATTTTCAACTGGAATTGAATAACAATATTAATTATCTGTACTCTTTTGGACACAAAGAAAATGTTATTTGTTTGTTTGCTTTTTTAATCTCTTTGCCCAACTGGCTTGACATTGACAAGAGAATTTTGCCCTTATGTTATAAACACGTGATCGCAATGAGTTCTCATAAAATTAGGGAAAAATCTCACTAGCTTTTGTTTTCAGACGTTTGTTTAAACATAGTTAATAGATGTAGGCTGGTTATGAAACTCGACAAGTTTCTTTGCTTCATGTTTTTGTTCGTTCTTTTGGCCTTGACCCTGCACAAAACCCGACAAAAACACGCTTTTTTTGGCAGGATAACCAATCAAAAGTTTCGACTGATTTATTCGAAATCAACTTGCGAACCAAACTGACAAAAGATTGTGCAGGTTCACGGTCGGTTCAACATCTAATAGGCCTTTTGCAGCTGGGGTCACGTGACCAAGTCTTTCCCAGAGAATTTTTATATTATGGGCTATAACTTAAAGAATGCCAGAAATGGGAAGACCGCATCGAAAATACCAAAATGGCCAAGTTTGAGTCCCCTGGAATGAAAGACTAAGTTTAGACGACAGTTTGAATTTTCGGAAAATTTAGAAGTTTTGTATGGGAAATGTTGCTGGAGAGCAAGGTCTTGCTCTCCAGCAACATTTTCCATACAAATTTTCTTATTCTTATTCATAACATCTCTGTCATAAGATCTCACCTATTAATGATGGGGGCCTCAAATTTGGCCATTTTGATATTCTCGACATGCTTTTTCCATTTCTGGCATTTGTTAAGCTATAGCCCATAATTTTATGAAAAGTAGGTCACGTGATGGCTTAGCTGCAAAAGGCCTCTTGCGACTGTATTGTTCCTGCTTTTGAGATTCCCAGGGTTTCATAACCAGTCCCTAGATTAACTATGGTTTAAAGCACCTAAACGTTATTTAAGTGTTAGAGCGGATCTTGTTTGAAGTTTGTCCTTTCTTGGTTGCATTGCCCTATTTTGCAAATTCTTGTTCCAAGCCAAACTGGCGTGTTTAAACGCATCAAAATGTGAATGATCTCGTTTTCAGAGATAAAGTGGAATAAAGTACTTCAATAAAACTCTTCTTTGACCTTGAACTAAAAAGTTTTTTTTTTTTTATGGCTTCGAATTTTAGCGTGTTTCCTATTCGCTGGCTATTGACAGTTGACCGAGGGTGTGCTTGTTTCCTTTTGAAACTCATGCGGTTCAAGAAACAATCATGATTGCCAAACTGATGAATTCCACAGTAAATTTCACTCGAAAAACCGATATCATACTCATCGCTTCGTGATTCATGGGAAATCAGTTTAATTTTTAGCGTAAAATTTACCGTTGGAATTCACTAGTTTTTCTATAGAAGAAAGCAAAGAAAATGATTTAATTATCAAAGCAGCAACCGGAAACATCACAACGCGGACAAAACGAAACCTTTTATTTTCACTAACCCTACAGTCAGGTAGTAAGAATAAATAATCAGGGAGCTCCGCTTTTAGGCTTGGCTAAAAATCTACATATTATTTCCCGTTATTGTCATAATTTTGTGATTACTCCAAGTCGCTCGGCAATGGAAAGTGTGAGTCCACGTTCCAAGAATAAAATTACTGAGAACGGTGTGGATATTGAGAGAGAAAATTAAAAATCTGCGTCACGTGCTTTCGTCCTCCACAGGACCTCAAATTTGATCATTTCACGTCGTTGTCAAGACGAGAACGGCAAAGAAGTGTATCAAAATGCAATACGCAAGTGCAGTGCGTGCAGAGTTATTGTTTTTGCTAATTAAAGCCTGGTTTACACTGCGACATAAACATAAGCATAAACATAACGAAGTTCACATATGTTGCATAAGCATAAGAGAAGTGACATGCGTAGGTGCACATAGCTCCAGAAAGAATCGCTGTAGAATGGGATGAACAACGTTTCCAAAATGACAAACGAAGAAGAAATTCTCTTCCTGCTATTACACCTTCTGCTTCATAGAAGAAGAGAACGGCGACAAGGGAGAGAACGAGAAAACAGACTGAAGAGGTCCTGTTGGGTATTTTCTTAGGGATATTTTCCGAAAGAGGAAAGAACAAGGAGACTCGCGAACTGCAACCAGCGGACCGAGAATTTTATTTCTGGCGATTTGTCTCAAAGGTAGGGATGATTAAGAACCGCCCCAGCAAGTTTCTCGTAAAAAAAAAAGTGCATTCGCACACCATCTTAGGCACTAATAACTTGAATATCCGTTGGCATTAAAAACAACTGATCGACACCTCGGTTTACGCTTATGTTTATGTTGCACCCGGTTTACAGTTATAGACGTGACATAAGCATAAGCATGAGAAAATGGAAACGATTCCTTTTTCTTATGGTTGTGTTTATGCATACGTCACTCCCGGTTTACACAGCTTATGCTTATGCTTATGTTTATGCTTATGATTATGTCACAGTGTAAACCAGGCTTAAGCGTCGGCTTAAGCCTATCGTTTTTTTTGCGTTCTCGTAGCCGTCGCCGTCGTCCTTGCTTAAGGACGGTGCCTACTATTGTTACTGCACAGACGTTCTGCGCATCTCCAGATACTCGGATTTCCCATCGGCGGTGCTTATAATTAATAACACAGGGATATTTTTGCGCGGTTCAAAACTATGCGGAGAAAGCAGAACTTAGCAAGTGCTTATGGTATCCAAAAAGAAAATTGGGGGTAACCACGCACTTTTCAGAGATAATCAAGCTTGAATTTGGAAAAGAACGCCATACATTGCTTTGTATTTTAAAGCTTTTGATAAATATTGTTGATTAATTATCTTCGAAAAATGCGTGGTTACCCCCAATTTTCTCTTCGGATTTCAATAACACTTCTTAAGATCTGCTTTTCCCGCATAGTCAGTAAACCGCGCAAAAATACCTTTGAATTAGTAGGCACCGTCCTTAAAGTCCCTAATATTCCTCAGTAGGCCCTAGCGTTCTGGGGCCCGTTTCTCGAAAGTCCCGAAACTTTACGGGCCATTTTCGGGTGAAACAATTTCTTTTGTATCTCAAGAACGGAGAGGATTTAAGTCGTCAAACCTCACAGTCATTTTTCTTTTTGTTACCTTGAAAACATGTTAAAAGATCGGCTGTCCAAAACAAGGGGTTGGCAGTTTCACAAATGGCTTTTCGGACCTGAAAAGTTTTCGGGACTTTCGAGAAACGGGCCCCAGGCCCGGGTTGCCCGAAGCATGGTTACCACTAACCAACGTTAAATACCATGGGAACCTATAGATTTTGATACCTCTTAACAAAAGGTTAGCTCTAACCCTGCTTTAAGCAACTGGCCCCAGTTTGTAAGAGGTTGTTCTTTACGAACCAGTTCGTTTGAAACACGATGCCTTTTGTAAACATTTTCGATCGTTTACGAGGCAAAGAGTAAATTATGACGGTAGCAAAGGCGTCATTTAGAAGAAAAAATATATTTCACGAACCTTATTAATTTTCTCGTTGAATGCTGGATCCCCAAGCTGACTTCGCCATGCGTAACCGAACTTAAAAGCTTCAATTATTCGATGATATGTCAGAACTGAGGCATTTACGCCATCGAGATCAGCTGGCTTCATTTTGTAACCTGAAAGTTTAAGTATGAGGCTTAGTTATTTGAAGAGTGGCTTGGCTTTATTGCAGGAGAGAGGGGTCGGAAGTGTAGGAGACGGGGGAGCGCAAAGTTGGCGAGAAGCGGATTCTCTGCGGAAAAAGTAGACGCGAGAAAAACAAAGACAATTGATTATTTTTTTTTTTTTCTTTCTTTCGTTCTTTTTGGGAAAATGCACATTAGCACTCTCCGTAAACTGCAGTGCCTCAATCATTACGCTTAAGAGAGTATGAAGGAAAGAGAGGTAATCCCTCATATTGGCCTTATTCCCTTCGTAATCCCTCTTAAGATATTTTTAGATCTCCCGCGAGATCCGGTATTCCCACGAGGGTTAACTGATAGTCAATCATATGTCCCCATTTTTGCCAACGTTGAAAGCAGAGCGAATTCCTAAGCAATGATTCGCGTCATTTGCGAAAATGGGGACATGATTGGCTATCAGTTAACCCTCGTGGGAATACCGAATCTCGCAAAGTAATAACTTTGGTTTTGGTTTTACGACACTCATTTGAAAACCGCTCTATTTCTTCTTTTACTTCAGTTACATGACGTTAATTCTATTCTTAATTTTCTCGTCAATTTAATTTGAAAAAGCACGCTATTAAGTTCCAAGAGTTTTAAAGAATATGAAGATCGAGAAGATTTTACCTGGACCATAAGCGACATTTGCATCGTTGACGATACCCACTATACCATCGAAGCAAGCCGATAAACACATGTGAGTTTTCATAATATTTAAATTGATACCCATCACCAAAATTGAAAGCCAACCGGTTTAATCAGTGCTATTCGTAATGGGTGCATGCTTTGAATTAACACTGTTGATCAGGGCTATATGAAATACTTGAATACGGTGTATGGGAATATTACGTTGGTGACCTTCTAATTTATGTACATCGAGCACCGACCATACGTTTTGTCTTTTTTTTTTTTCTAAACTTTTGCTCTGTTCGTAAAAATTTAAATCCGAGATAACTGGTACACTGAACAAATCGAATGTGGTTCAGCGTTGTCTGTTCTCTTATCGACAACAAAGAAAGAGCAAACGTTGTCTGTAAGTTTCTCGCAATCTCGGATTGATTTATTTCCCAATATGACACGAGCAACGCTATCTAGACTCATATCGACAACGGAAAATTAGACAATCAGATTGCGAGATTACAAGCAATTGTGGTAAAAATTACTTTTCAGGTAACTTGGAATGATCTTGAAACGATTACAAAGACGCAAATTAAATGTTTAAATTTTTCACCTTTGGAAAAGTTTAAGGTGGCTGTGAATCAGCTCCCGAGATTTTTTTTACTTTGCAAAGAGTTTAATCTTAGCCTTTTAATCACTTTCCAGGAACAAGAAATGTGGGGTCACCGAGTTCGTTTTTGAGATATAAGCGTTTAATTACATGCAAAATGTAGGAAGCTTTAAGTTTTCCATAATTGTTAGAAGCAATCTTTAAACACTAACCTTTCAATATGTTCAAGATCAGAGCCAATACGGCGCCACTTGACGGGGGAGGAGTAAGGAACATTGTCATATTCAAAAATTCTCCTTTCAGAGGCTTTCTTGTAACGGCTTTATATTGCCTTAAATCCTTCAGAGAAACTTTGCTGTTAATGTGGCTCATGTCGCGTGCGATGTTTTTGGCCAATGATCCAATGTAAAACGATTCCGGATCGTCTTGAAGGATTTCCAATGTCTTTGCATATTGTTCGTTTCTTATTATTTGGCCCTGTCTATAAGGGTTGCCATCTTTATCTAGGAGTAGTTCTCTGGAAAATAAATTGAAAACGAGAGGCAATTTTCAAATAAAGTACGCCGCCACAAAAAAAATAACATTTGAACAGCTTAAAATGAAAGTTAAAAAGATCATACTGCAAGTAGATAAGCAACTTAAAGCTGGTGTTCATCACCTCAAAAAATCCTTTCCGCTCAAGATTTTTTGAGGTGATGGACACCAGCTTTAAGTTGCTTATCTACTCGCAATATGATCTTTTTAACTTTCAACATGCACTTATTCTTTGCCGGGTTTGCTAAAGTCACTCTGGCCTTCAAAGTGACTGTTTTAGAGCCTCCTATAGGTAACAAACATGCCTGTAATTTGATCTACGATCAAGGAAAAGGAATGGGTTAATACAGGGTTGACCTCACAAACTGCTTTGCATTGTGATAGTTCTTCGCTCGGTCATACATCAAACTATGACCAGATTTCCCGTCTTTCAAAGTGAATACTGAAAAAGGGAATTTTCAATAAATAAAGTTCTTAAAACAACGCAATATATTTGGGACGATTTCGGATAATAAATAAGGTGGAAAAGTGTGTTGAGGTGATAGGCATTTTAAGTAGTTTTCAGAAAGCCTGACAAAATCCAGCTTTTTTCGGGATTTGAACAGCTTTATATGACATATTCAGCTGAGTGGCTTTTATGATTCTCTCCTTCATTAATGCTGATATCAAACGATAGCCCGCACACACTTTCATCAGCTAATAATTGCTTTGTTTGCAAAGGCTAAGGAAAATCTTTAGTTCGGTTCGACTGCCTCAAAACCAAGAGCTCCAAAACCAAGAGCCTCCGGGAGACTCTCCTTTTGGTCAGACCACCCTGACTTTTATTGTTGTCAACGGCAGAAAAAAATGATGATCTCAAGACCAAACACTGAAGCCCTAAAAATATTTTTTGTGTCAAAAGCGACACTCACTGTTTACAAACATTTCATTCAATATTCGAATATACCCAGCCACTAGGACAAAGGCAGTATGGCCCAGTGGTTAGGGCGCTTGCCTTGAGATCCGGAGATCCCTGCGTCAAGACCCGCCCTATGTAAACCTATTGTTTCGACGGCCAATGACGTCTAGTTGGCCCACCAATCAGGATCATGAGGTGACAAACCGATGACCATAGAAACAGTGTGGCCCAGTGGTTAGGACGTTTTTCTTGAGATCCAGAGAACCAGGGTTCAAGATCCATTCTGATCACTCGTTGTTTTGATCCTGGTAGTCCCTGGTTCAACTTAATGGCTGCACTTGTAAAGAGCCAACTGGTTTGCCTTCGGCCAGTTGGGATTCTCAACAGTTGTTGTTATTCTGCTCTGCTGTCTCGTTGATTCTGTTTCACTGGGGCGCTATCACGCACGCATTTGCAATGCTCAAACTCACAAACGTTTTGATCTGCGCGAAAAATGACCTCACATTCTAAGACGACGGATCGAGTAAATGATCTTCTTTTATGGGTGAAGTTACTTTTCCATTAAGATCACATTAGGTTCTCGTACCTCAATCCAGGATCTTTTCTAATATACTCCAAAATTCCGGGAGTAGTCTTCAATGCATCAGCAACCGCGGCGCTTATTTCGAATCCATCACGGGCCAATCTAATTGAAGGTTCGACTAACTTTCTCCATGGCAACCTGCCGTACTTTTGAGAAGCCTTGTACATACCACGCACTTCACCAGGAACAGCAATAGCAAGACCGCCTAGGAAAAAGAGAAGAAAAATATTCACAAATTAGGCGCGAGATTGTATCAACAAATCTAAAAAACCTCTGCTTCCATAAGTAAGAGATTCCACCGAAAAGAGAGTAAATATGTATATTTCCGTAAGGCGAACAGGCAACAAATAAGCAACAAGGAATAAGCTAAACGTCATCAACAACAACAAAGGTACAAAAATTGGTTAGGAGTCATATCACATCTTAAACCCTGCCCCAAAATGTACCGGCGTTAATTTTCTTAAATATTTATAAATTTTACGTTGTACCTTGACAACATTTCATAGTTGTTTATGAAAGTGTCCACAAGTCAAACTAAATTTAAATTGAAAAAACTTTTCAGATTGTTTGCGATTTGTCTTTTTTTCAGTTTCGTTTGGGACTTAGTTATCGCACTGAGATGAAAGAGGGGATAGATTTGACTCCTGCAAAGAAGCACTCGGATTTTTCCCGAGTATCCCTTAGTCACCACTGAAGAGTCTCCTATAGCTCATTGGTAGAGCATCCGAACTAGTAATCGGAAGGTCTTCGGCTCGACTCCTGAAAAGGAGCACTCGGACTTTTAGCGAGTATCCCCGAGTCACTACTGACGAGTCTCCTCTAGCTCAGTGGTAGAGCATCCGAACTAGTAATCGGAAGGTCGTCGGCTCGACTCACGCAAAGGAGCACTCGGATTTTTTCCGAGTATCCCTGAGTCACCGCTGACGAGTCCCCTATAGCTCAGTGGTAGAGCATCCGAACTAGCAATCGGAATGTCGTAGGTTCGACTCTACAAAGGAGCACTCGGGTTTTCCCAACATCCCCAATTACCATCGAAAGAATATATTCCTCGTGGTTGTTATTTTTGGTTTGCCCTCACGAGATTAGACGACCTTGGTGTACAAAACAAAAGCAAAATGTCGCTCACGTTTTGCATAGTAGGTAGGGAGCTTACGAAACGAGGACGACGACAACTACGAGGACTTCATTTAAAAATACGAGTTCGCGTTATTTATATCACTACGAAACTATTTCATGTCATTTCGCGTTAAAAATGTGTAGTAACTGTTCAGGAACTAAACTGGTATGAGTGGGTTGGAAGCGTAGAGAGAGAACTGAAAATTCATCGTCATGTGCTAACGTCCTCCACAGAACCTTGAATTTGGTCATTTCACGTCGTCATTTAGGAGATGACGGCAAAGAAATGTACCATTTTATGTAAAACGCACGTGCAGAGCGTGCAGAGCCATTGTTTTTGCTCACTAAACCTATTGTTTTGTAGCGTCGTCGTTGCCGTCGGCGTCGTCGTTTCGTAAGCTCCCTAGTTTAAGCGAGGACGACGGCTACAGCAACGACAACGCCACAAAGCAAGAATATGATTGGTTAAAAAAGGAAAAATACTCGTGCTGCACGTGCAGCACGAATTTCCGTGCATTTTTTGCCGTATTTCACAAAACGACAACGTGAGTATATAGCAATGAACCTTTTATTTGCTTTAAAACCGTTACAGTTGTAGCATAGTTCGCCCGTGTTTTGGAAGGTGAACAAAACGAAATAATCGCGAAATACTTCCGACAGCGCTAAGTTATATTTTGGAGTGACGTTTTCCTTGTTAAAGTCCCTAATAACAGAGCCAAATTCTCAAAGGACATTTTTCGCTATTGTTCAGTATGCCAAGATGAACGTCAATGACGTCAGGTGCAAGCCAAGGATATTGAGCAAACCCAGTGTAATTGAATTGGCCAATCACAACCAATGACAATGATCGACAACCCATAACCGACCGACAATCTACGACGACCACGACGATCAAACAAGCCAATTAGAACGTAAAGGGAATATACATAGCCCGCTCTACGCGCGGGAAATGTAATTAATACAGCACCATACAGCACAAGATCTCTCAGCCGACCTTCAAATTGAGTCGTGCAAAACTAAAGAAATCTCGAAATTACCTTAGGTATTCACTTTAAAACAGCATTGACAACTATAGTCCTGGACAAAATTCTTGGGACAATGAGGTAAATAATGCATGAGCGGTTTAAAAGGCAACGCATCCCACCCCTTCCCCTTTCAATGTTGACCTGAAACCCGGAAACGTTCTGGAAAGCCGGAGTTGGTTTCAACATTGCGAGGGGTGGTGCAGGGGAGGCACATGGAAGGCCGCTAGCCATGAGGAGAATTATAAAATGTATGGTACACCTTTAAACATTAATTGAAGCGAAGGTGTCCAAGAATTTGTTGAAACGATTGTAGTTCTGAAAGTTGTGCTTTTAAAGGATTTGTACAAACCAAATTTAGATTCCTCCACTCCAGTAGCGTCGGGTGTAAAGTTAGGCACAGTTGCCGGCGCGGTCTCTCTAAAGTCAATCACGCTTGCTTCTCTTGCGGAACGGTTGTACACCAGCATTACTCCACCGCCACCGATTCCGGAAGAGTGCATGTTTACGACTCCAAGGCAAAACATGGCAGCGATCGCTGCATCCACGGCCGAGCCACCGGCATTAAGGGTATCGTTTCCAATCTCTGAACACATCATCGTGTCGGTAGCAACTGCATGCTTGTGGTATGCCCCCCCTGCACTTTTGTCTGCGCTTTCGTCTGCGCTTTCGTCTCCTCGTGTGTATAACCAACCGAATAAGAATCCTCCCAACCCACCCAAGGCTAAAAGGATAACGAAACGTAAGACCTTGGCAATGTTAGATCTGAAAGAAATAACACCAAAGTTGAAAAACAGAAATTTTGCTTGGTTAATTCCCGACAGAGTAACTGGGCTACAGTAGATTAATGATTCGGCGAATGACCGTTAGCTGGAAACATAAGGCAAGGAAAAGCTTATTAATGTTTTAATAATCGATTTTTTTACAAGAAAAAATGAAAGTTGCCAGGCCTGGATAAGTCCTGTCTAAAAACTTTAATTCGCCAGGTGAAAAACTGATATCTCCAATCGAGGCCTAGTTACTTGGAATGTCACAAGCACGAAAATATTTGAATAATAATTGAAGACCTAAAGGAATCTGAAACATGCGCAGGAAAATCTTGCCCGAAAAAACAGACTGTGAAATGCTATACTTTGATTCTTATAACAAGTTAAGAAAAATAGTCGTACTTCGCGAAACAGCAACATTTTGACAACAACAGGGCGCTTACGCAAGCACGACGACGACGGCAACGAGAATGAACAAAACAAAAGCTTTGCACGCCCTGCACGTGCGTTTTTCACTTTGGTGCATTTCTTTGCCGTCCTCGTCCTGATAACAGGGAGCTTAAGATCTACGACGACGACGTCGACGAAAACGTCACAAAACAGTGATATCATTGGTTAAAAGAGCATAAATAATCGTGCTGCACGTAATTGCTGCACGTGCAGCCCGTTTTAGCACATATTTTTGCGGTTCTCTGCATGACGACGACTTGAAATCACCAAATTTGAGGTTTTGACGACAACGTGAGCATGTAACAGAGAATCTTTCATTCCCTATTTTCACTGTGAAACCGCTTGTACCAATTTATTTTTAGGATACTTCGCCCACATTGTACGACGTGAACGAGATGGAATAATCGCGAAAGACTTTTATCAGAACAAAGTTCTATTTTGAGGTGACGTTTTCGTCGACGTCGCCGTCGTAGATCTCAAGGTCCCTAAGGACGTGAATTGACCAAATTTCAGGTTGTGCAGAGGACGAGAGAACATGACTAAACATTTTTAATTTTCTCCCCAAACAACGACACAATTCATGCCAATTTTATTCCTGCAGTGTTAATACACTCTTTCCATTCCAAACGACTTAGGTTTTAACGAAGTTATTAAAAGAGAGGCGTTCCTCGTTTGGCGTCATAGTCGTTCTTGCGTAAGGCTCCCTAAAGCCTGGTTTTCACTAGTTGATAGGTTACTTCGCCCATGTTGTACACCTTGAACACGACAGAATAATTATCGAAATCCTAAAAATAGTAAAATGTTATATTTTTAAGAGACGTTTTCGCTGCTGCAGCCAATCATCCTTTCTTAAGGTCTCGTCATAGGTTTCGAGATGTCAGTTCTTAAAACGTTCTTATTTCGCTAGTATCTATACTATGAGAATGAAATAAACTTCATCCAGATCATCTTAAAGGTCGGCACACACGAACGGACTAGTCCCTGCGACTAGTCCCTGCAACAAGTCGCGGGGGCAAGTCCCATCGTGTGAACTAGCCATTTTTGCCTCAAAATCTAGTCGCAGGGACTAAAGTTGGTCCCCGCGACTAGTCCCACGAATTCAAACTGGTTTGAATTTTTGGGACAAGTCCCCAGCGACTTGTTCCTCAAAACGCTTCGTGTGAACTGTTCGTGGGAACAAGTCCCTGCGACCAAATTAAAATAAACCAATCACAGATCGGTATGACAATCTCCCACAATTCCTTACGAACTCTGTTTTCAAGATGGCGGATCACGAGGAAGACGATGCTTGGAGCGTCACTTCCACCAGAATGCTGATCGACTTTTACCAAAAAAAATATCGACAACTCTGGGACAAAAAATCATAAAGATAACGGCAACAAAATTAAAACCAACAAAGTGCTATCTCCTCTTGTCGCAAAGTTTTTTGAAAAATCAAGTCCTCCTCGAAGCCTGAATGACATCAAAAAACGTTGGCATGGTATAAAAGCTGTTTTCTCTAAGGTATATGCACTCTGATTGGTCCATTTGAATTTGACCGCGCGCTGGCAACACGACCGTTGTTTACTTGTTGCCGTGCAATCAACAACGGTCGTGTTGCCAGCGCGCGGTCAAATTCAAATGGACCAATCATCGTTGAGGGTGAAACCATCTTGCGAGTTTTCCGTTGTTGACTGGCCCGGTCACAAGCCTCTGAGGAAAGCCGAAGAGGTGAATTTTAAGGCAAAGTTTTTTCGTTCGTCCACGAGTTCCTTTCGGTCCGCCGAAACACACGTATTTGGAGTGAAATTTATTGGGCTTTAATGGAACTGTTGTTTTTATATTGCGGATTCGGTACTTTTCCTGTTGATGAGAACACGATTTGTGGAGTGAGGTCTGGCCGGCGAATGGCTGGAGTTACCGCCTTCCTATTATTTCAGTAACTGGTGGGCTTTAGGTTTGAGTTGCTCTTAGTGTAAAAACTTTTTAAACGTAATGGTCCAGTTTTACTGGACGGCTTTAATTTGTCATGGTGAATATTGAGGCTTAGAGCTTCTTTGGCAGTTTTTAACTTCACTAAACGGCGTCCGAATGGCCTCGAAACTCGGCAAAAGAGACAAGTTCGTCACACATTTGATGTATGAAAACTTTATTTCAAATGAGATAGTTTATTTACACAATTTTTTTACGAGCGGGTGATTTTCCCCCATAAACAATTCCTCTATATACACAAACTGTCGCATACCCCACTTATTAGTTCAGCTTGGGGAGCCTGTGGTATATGAAGAAGTCGCACTGCTGAGCAAGAGAATATCAAGTGGACATATTGGTCGGACTTATCATTTTTGAGAGAAAGAAATGGTGAATTCAGAGAAAACGGGAAGTGAAATGCAGTGGAGCAACCAAGATATAGGTGAGTATATATATATATATATCATCTCATATTTTGTAACACCGAATTTCCTTTTTCAGTCAAAACCCCCAGATTGAAACATAACCGCGTCTCCAAGGGGACCATCGTCGTGATCACATTATTGCTTTCTTAGCAAAACATGAGGTAAACCTACACACTCACTACCTTACTGACCCTAGCTATTAAAATAGTACTGAAAAGGTAAAACACGCTCCCTGTAAGCTGGCTACTGACTACTGTAAGTGCTCCTCTCCCAACTTGGGAATGATCAATAATTATTTCAAATATGTATCTCCTAACAGGGAAAAATGGATCACTTTCACTAAGTTAAGTCAGTCCTTAGTTACTTCAAACATACTACGGTGAACATTAGAGTGTCAGACCCAAGAAATTCTCATAGCGTAGAAATTCCATAGAGAAAATGAGTGCTTTGTGGAATCACAACAATACCGAGTATCACGAGAATAGCAATAAAGATTTGCTGTATGATCTACTGGGGAAAGAACTTGAGGACAAGTATGATGTTGAAGACATGAAGAAAAAGTGGAAAGAACTGCTGAAAAGATTTAGACAAGAGCATTCCAAGGCATCTGTGAAACCATCTGGCGCTGGAACATCCGAAATTACACGCGAACATGGGAATTTTATGAAAAACTCAAATATGTCACTGTGATCTGTGATGATACACATGTCACTGTTAATTCCATAAGTGAGCCTTCAAAACCCAAAGTTAAGAAGGCTTCTAAACAGCAGCAAAGAGACAGCCGTGAGGATAGAAAACTACAATTGTTTTCTGAAGCTGTGGTGGCAATGAGACAACCTGAAAGCATCAGGGACAAAATATTTCAATCGAAAATAGTGAAGCTGCAGCATTTGCAAATTATGTCAGTTTAACCTTCTCAAAATTAAATCCAAAAAAACTTCGCAGGGCAAAGAAGTGCATAGGGGATATATTATTTCAGATAGAAGAGAGTGATGAAGTGGAGGTTGCCAGTGGTGCTGCAACTCGATTTTTAGCACACATGGTAGATACAGCCCTGCTCCAAGTATTTCTTCCTATAGTTCAAGTGAAGCAAATAATAGTTATCAACAGAACATCCCAGCTCCTCTCATGAAAGCATGCAGATGCATTCCTTTGCACCCATTGAGTATTACTAATACCGAGAAACACGAAGGTATGGTCTTGTCTCAATATGTCATGCTCAAAGGCAAAGGTAGTTGTGTTTAAATATGGGTTTTTCACAAACCCAGTGTTTTTCAAATTGATTTATTAATATAATCATGTACGAATTTTTGGGAATCCTCTTGTTGTAATTTGGATACGTTTGAACATATGGACTGCCTTCCCTGACAATAGGTTTCACATGACTATGTCAATCAGTCACGAACATTTTTTCATAGAGTGGCTGCTGAAACAACAAAGTTTGCCAAATGTTGGAGCTGAGGGTGGAATTTTATAGCATTTTATGGCAAATATGGACTTGTATACAAAATGGTAGATTCAATTACCATCAAACCCTCCATTTCAATGTCAATCAGTTAAATTTATTGTTGTGAATATTAAATTGGTCTTTTGACCTTTTCGAGGATTTCTTTTACCCTGCTCAGGTTATAAAAACCTGCTTGTACAAAGAAATACTAACAACTTGTTTCTACAAATGTATTTTTATTGTGGTTATTGTGAAGTTATATTTAAAAATAAACACTGAATTGTTTCATCTGGTTTTGGTCCCCTCAAACTGCAATGCAGCTGATGCAGCCTGTTTTAATACCTTCCCTATGGTGAGATTTGAATAGCTACACATTTGAAGAATTACGCATGTTATTTCTGTTATGTTATAAATGTAAACGCAATATGATGGGGCTATACTTAGTAGTGCCCATGTCCTCCTAACTAGAGGGGTTCAGATACTCTGGGGTTTGTCTTTAGGTTTCTTGTAGGGGGTGGGGGTGGTGGCAAACATGAACAAGTGATCTAAATGTTTTTGCAGTAAAATACTTGATATGGGACTCCCTGGGATTGGCATGTCCTTCCTGTGTACCTGTGTAAAAGGTTTATAGCCCACACATATGCCTTTGCCATGACACTTCACACCTTCATTGTTAAACCATTGAGTGAATTCTTCACGCATATTTTTAGCTT
>NC_090879.1:31654462-31674462 GCF_036669935.1 Montipora foliosa
GTCGTTTTTGCACGGACCTCGCTGCGCTCGGTCCGTACTGCCACGACCTCGGGCCAATATTCCCTGGCAGTACAGCCCTCGCGCTCGGTTAGTAAGAAGTTATTAAGGGGTCACCCAGAAGTCATACCAGCAGAGGCCCTTTGGCTCACAGGTCCTCACACGTTCGTACGACGACGAAACAGATCCTTTTTCTGAGGTTAAAAACCTGGCTACTGGCCTAACTCTTCTTCCTACTTTCCCAACCGCGAGAAAACCGCGGTAAATCAGCCATCGCCAAAAAATGTTTTTTTTTTCTCAAAAAATATTTAAGTTAGGGGGAAAAAATACATCATTTTAAAGCTAAGAAAATAAGCTTTCCAACAGCATATAACTTATTTACAGAAAACTGAAACATTTTATAAAAGCGAAAGTTGAACGAAAAAATTTAAGAAAAATAACAGTAAAATATGTTTTCTAGGCAAAATTTGGTCATTTTAGCGTTGATTACGAATTTTTGGATGCAAAAAACTATATTTTCTGCAATTTATCTGCCTTCTTGGACATAAATTCGACCGAAAACTGATAAGGCACGAATATTTTTAGATTTTTAGGAATATAGATAACGTGGTTCAATGCGTAATGTGATAATGCGATAAAAGTGTCAAATTTGCGACCCATTGCTAACGGCAACGGAAGCGATCGCATTACGAATAATTAACCTCTGTTGCCAAAAACCACTCAAATAACCGGTCAGTGTAAAACGCAGACTGCAGACTGCAGACCAGGGATAAAATGCAGACTGAGGGTAAAATGCAGACTGCAGACTGTGGGTTAATAAATAATAATGAAAAAAGAGTTATAAGAGTGTTAGTAGCCGTTTGTACTTTCACACTGAAACCCCAACACAGCTCCCATCGCTTTGGTTGCCCCACCGCATGTTTTATCGAACTCTGTAAGAATTGAAGCTGTTTGAATCCTTGTTGTTGTTTGAAAAAGGACAGTTTCGTTAAGTGAGTTGCTTTTAGGCAAAGAAGTCACCACCCCGTAATTCATATGCCCAAGATACCGGGTTTTTGTAAGTTTCTTTTTCTGTCAAGTGTGATAAAGTTTGACAATGAAATGAGCGAAGTCAAAACAAAGATCACAATCGCCCAACTCTTGTTTATGCAAAGTCAAAATTTACTCTCCAAGACGTGTACGACGTTATTTATCACCAGGTAATTCCATCATTTTGGAAATAGCAGCTACTTTATTATTCATCTGCGTCACAAGTTTTCACTGATTTTGGGGCTCATTTTGTTGAAACTCAAGCACGCTTCCAACAGGCCTGTGAACCCTTCCTGCTTACAGAGCAATACTAAAAAACTTCTCCCATATCACATTTGAACCTTAAGCTCGAAAATTCAATACACAACATGATATTATAATTCACAAAGGCAGAAAAATACCACAGAATCCTTTTCCAGCGAAAATTTTTTATTGAAACAAACAACATATTTATAAGCCATTTATTAACATCACACCGGACTGTTTGGTGACACACTATACCAGTTCTTGTTTGGAAGATGAACCGATCTTTATTCCAGATCAACGGTTTTAGTTAGTCTCCGTCCGTTTTTAACCGAAATGACTAGACAATTTACTATCTTCCTATTTCGTTTCCTTTTTGAGTGGAACCATTTGGACAACATGCACACGAGTACTTTGCATTTAGGGCTGCATCATTTCTAACATCATTCGTCTCTTCTACATTGCGCCAATTAACCAATGCCATTGCCTATATTCCTTTGACATACTTCGTATTTTTGGCGGTGACGGCCGCCCATAATAAGCTCGATTGTGATTCCGCTTCGTTTCTTAAGAGAATGCCGCCTAGGCGAAACAATAGTGGTGAGGTGTTGCGGGGTATAATCCTATAACGCACCATCATTAGCGCGCTGGAAGATCGAGCAGGTCCTAGACTGACCAAAATGCAATTAGCACGAGAAACATCAAATGTCCGCTCGTATTTGAGGAGATGAAATGATAACTTCTTACCTTGTGATTTCAGCCATGGCTCTTTGTACGACAAAATCAAAAGCGTCTTTCAAGCGTGAATTCAGCATCGACTCCACGGAGTCGTTCACGGCCCTGATCAAATTCCCGGAAATATCAATATTCATATATATTACCCTGACCCACTAAGGTTGTTACTTTCCTTGAAGGGGTGACCAAGTAAGTTGGACAAACTAGGAATCTAGCAACATGGTCGTTCTTGATGTTTTTTGAGAGTGTTCTGCTTCCACAATTTGCCAGAATTTATTCCAGTTGGTCCGGCTTGCCCATTGTAAACTTTGTATCAATCTCTTTATTACTGGGTTTCCAGTATGGCACACCCATTAGTAAATCTGCGTTTATTTCCGGCGTTTTACTGGGTTGCCAAACCCAGTCGGAATCATCGGTTTCATTTCGTGGGTTTTTTGTTGTTGTTACTGGTTTGCTAGACCCAGTCGGAATCTGCTTAGCGTTTTCGGTCGTTTATTTTTTCCTTGCCGGTAAAAGTCTTTCCTTGTCACTCCCCTGCTTAGTGGTGTCCTTTGTGCATAGAGTCTTCTGTGCGTATTTTGTTAGGTTGATAGGGCTGGGGTAATGCTTAGAGTTCTCTGGTGAACACGGGAGGACATTGAATTATTAATCTGGAATGGCGTTGAAAGTCATCAGCAAAAAAATGTCGATGAATAATAAGTAGCTGCTATTTCCAAATGATGGAATTACCTGGTGATAAATAACCTCGTCTGGGAGAGTAAATTTTTGACTTTGCAGAAACAATGGTGGGCGATGTGTTATCTTTGTTTTGAATTCGCTCATTTTATGGTCAACTTTATAACACTTGACAGAAAAAGAAAGCTTACCTACGAAAACCCGGTATCTTGCCATCATGTTGACACAGATGCTTCACCTTTAGTAAACTTTAGTATTACAAAGCTGGTCAGGTGCTCAGAGGGCACGCCTAAACTTGTGGTGAAAGAAGTTGTGGAGGGAGCTTGAAAATTATACAAAGCATAGTCAGCCCAGAGCATATGTTTTCTCACTTCCCATTCCATTTTCCTTCAATCTTTTTGGGTTCAGCACTGATTTGCTAGTAACCGCATGTCTTCTCAGGCTATTTACCCAAGACTTCTACCATGGCACTACAATGATGACAATACCAAAACAATATCGTGCACTGTTAGAGGCTACTTATATTACGCAAGGACAAACTTGAATCTCCTTGGAAGAAAACACACAGCTCAGTTGACATTTTAACATGGAATAAATCGCTGTGTTACTACTTTCACTACCAACGTAAGCAATGCGTGTCCTATTTTTTTCTAAAGAGGACAAGAATTTCTTCTTATCTACAATGATTATCATTAACAGGTGCCGGTAGCCAGGTTTTTAACTCCCACGAAAAGATCTGTTTCGTCGTACGAATTTTTTGGGTGTGAGGCACCTGTGACGCAAAGGGCCTCTGCTGTTGTAAGACGTTCCCCTGGGGGGGTGACCCTTTAAATGAAGTCTTCTTAACAGGGACTGTGCAATAATTATCAGGAGGGGGGGGCCCTAAAACCAAGGGGGGGGGCCTTAAGTTAAACTAATGGAAAAGGAGGGGGGGGCTTCTACATTAGAATTTCTCAAGTAAGTTTGAGGGGGGATCTTAATTCAAATTTCACAAATTTGATAACGAATAAATAAACATTGTGCAAATAGACAGATTGCCACGCCTTTGAACTAACCATAATGTTCTCAAATATTTGGCAATCAACATAACACATGCTTTAACTTATTTAGAATGTCAAACATATGATAGATTTGAAACAATCGCTCATGCACAGAAGTCACAAACCACGTTGTTGAGTCGTTGCCAATAAAACATTTTGGCATTTTAAGAGCTCCCGCAGACATGCCAGGTCTGTTCTTGATTTAAAAGCGAGAGGGTTTCTAGGTCTAACAGTTTCTAGCTGAGGAATGCCCATAGCTTCTGTTTCATAGCTGTCATCAATGGGTTCACACTCCCAAAGAACCTGAAAAAATTATACAGGTTCGGGTCACTACCGGTCTTTCCTGAGGCAGCAATCCTCTTGCTTCTCCCTTTGTTTTCTTCTGTTCCTTCTTTTTTCTTGATTTGATGCTTTTAGATTTTGGCACCAATAGGAAATGTCGCTTTAATCTTAGCCATCACCCTATCCAGGGGTCTTCTACAAGATGCAGAACGTTTAAACCGACCTGAGACTTGTATTTTGGAAATGACGTTGATTCAGCATTAAAATTGTGTAAACAGCTTTGAGGCCAGTCCTTCAGTGTTTTTCTAAACTTTGGTTACGACAGCATGAAGCTTGGTCCTGGATATCATTTGCCTCTTGTTTCGCAACGTCCCTGATGTTGCTGGTTTTTTCATCATGGGGAGCTGGCTTATAATCGCTCACGGAGAAACCTTCCTGCACCAGCAGGGTTGTCGGATTAAAAGATATTGGTATTTGTTCTCAAGTTTTTATTTCAATATCTAAATGGTACGGGTTGAAGAGATGGGGGGGGGGGGGGGCACATCATAAATTTATGAGAGAACGTGATGGGGGGGGGGGGTGTCAACAGCTAATCCCTTGACGCTGGCTGGAGGGGGGGACCTATCTAATTTTTCCTTGGTGTATATCTCCTTTTTAGGACCCCCCGCCCCTTCCTGATCATTATTGCAACAGTCCCTAATGACCCCCGGCAACTTTGAAAAAAAAATTGTCTGGAACGGTTTGGGGCGGCACGTGACCACAGGCAACCCAGTGTAACCCTTCTCGTGGAGGGTTAGGGGGGTTCTATTTTAGTTTTTTGGGTTGCGCCGTGTCGGGTAAAAGTTCTTGCCTGTCGCTCCCCTGCTAAGTGGTTGTCCCCGTTTGTGGCATAGATAGTCCTTCTTTTTGGTTGCTATTAATTTTTGTTAGGTTTGAGGGGCTGGGGTAATGCGTAGCTTTGGCTTCTGCACAAGTTAACCTGTAATGGCGTCGAAGTCACGGTTAACCGAATGGGGTTTTAGTACATCTTTAAAGAAGATTTACCCATATGGAGCTCAAGAATGGAACGGCTAAGACAGGCGGTGAAACATAAAGTGATCTGGAATCTTAAAGCGACGAGCAATGGACTCCGACAGCGTGAATTTTCGCCCGTCGAGCCGACATCAAAATGAGCTGTAACTTCTAATTATTGTCGCCAAGGTGGTGTTACGTACAACACTGAAACCAAATGGAACTTTCTCTGGTAACTTACAGTGTTTACGATGAAGTCGCATCTATTTAAAGTTTGCCTGTTTTGCCTTTGTAAGTAACATTCATTCAACTCTGCAAAGGTTGAAAAAAATTGGAAATGGTGAGCAGTGAAAATTGATTTGAATGAACGCTTGTTGTCTCTTTTGTGGCTTTATTATTTTGCGGTCAAGGTTCTTTCGAAGAGGGTAACGTTTGATGTGAGCTGTCAAAATTTATTTAATTAGCATATGCTTTGGTGATTGTGTTGTTTCGCTTGCACGCACGCAAACTGCAATTGGAAGGGTTTCTGCTTGCCTCTTATATAGCAAATATGTTGCATTGTTTCAATAACCTGTGTTTTCGCTGGAAAATATTTCTGTGAAATTTCCAGCTTTTGTAATATATCATGTTGTGCATTTTTCGAGACCCGCAAATTTGCATACAGGTGTTGAAATGTTGACACGGGGAGAATTTTTTGTGGTAACGCACAAGTCCACGAAAATAAACCAGGTCTGTTGGACAGCGTGCTAGAGTTTTCAACAAAATGACCACCCCAAATGCGGCAAAAAGGATTGTGACGCATATTCATATGGCGCTGATGAATAAAAAAGTAGCTTTGTATATACCATAAACGATGGAAATGTACCTGGTGATAAATAACCTTGTCTTGGAGAGTCCATTTTTGATTTTCCAGAAACACGATGATCAACCTCTGAGAGTTGGCGATTGTGATCTTTGTGTTGAATTTCGCCACTTTTCTTGTCAAAATTTAGAATAATTGAAAGAAAAAAGAAAACCTAACAAAAACAACAAACCCGGTATCGTGGATCATTTGAACACAGATGCCGTTCACTGTTTCCGCGGGTAAACATGCCGCGGTAACTTGACCACTGCGCCCGACTGCAATTCGATGTGCTATTTACTCGGTGCAGCCAAAAGTACAATTACAACAAAGCAACTAAAATCTCCCAAATGTTTTTCGCTGATGGTAACTTTTTATAGTCGTGGTTCAAAATTAATGTTGGTTTCATGTCGTAAATACCGATGGCAAAATATTTTATTCGCGATCGACCGTCCTGAAACTTCCTTCTGCTCTTCTTAAAAACTGTGTATCCATATGTATTTACTTTTACATCAATATTGTTTTGCATAAAGCAAGCTAACAAATCTGTATCTTGCTTGGTTCGCATTGATAGCATTAAAATAGAAGTTTCGGTCCTATCTTCTATTACCGAGTGGTATATTTCTTAGGTCGCCCATCCAGATACTAACTCTCCGCCGAACAGACAGCATTTTGTTTACAAAACTGTGAGATCTGTCAATGCACGCTTACACTTGTGGTGGAAAGAAGTTGCATGATCAACATGTCAGCCCAGAAGCCAATGTTTCTCGATTCCCTTTTATTTTCTTCAATCTCTCTGGTTCAGTACTTTGCTAGTAACCACATGTCTTCTCAAGGGGCTATTTATCTAGGACTTCTACCATGGCGCTACAATACCCAAAACAATATCGTGCGCTGTTAGACCTGCATATTACGCAAAGACAACTGTCAACATGTCATCCAGAAGACAATAGGGCCGTTTATACGAGAGAAAATAAGCCGCGGCTAACTCTGGCCGCGGCTTACGTAAGCCGCGAAAGGAACTATTTATACGAGTATAAACTCCCCGGCCAGGATAAGCAGCGGCTTGAGAAAGCCGTGAACGTAGATTTTGTACCATTTATACGAGGTGTTCGCGGCTTACGTAAGCCGCGGCCAGAGTTAGCCGCGGCTTATTTTCTCTCGTATAAACGGCCCTAATTTTTTTCACTTCCCATTTATTTTCTTCAATCTTTCTGGGTTCAGTACTTTGCTAGTAACCACATGTCTTCTCAGGCTATTTACCCAAGACTTCTACCATGGCACTACAATGATAAACAATACTGAAAAACAATATCGTGCACTGTTAGAGCTACATATTACGCAAGGACAACTTGAATCTCCTGGAAAACAACACACAGCTCAGTTGACATTATGGAATAAATCGCTGTGTTATTTCACTACCACACGTAAGCAATGGCTGTCAATTTTTTTTAAAGAGGACAGGAATTTCTTCTTTCTGACAATGATTAATTATAGGCCGGTAGCCAGGTTTTTAACCTCAGAAAAGGATCTGTTTCGTCGTACGAACGTGTAAGGACCTGTGCGCCAAAGGGCCTCTGCTGATATGACTTCTGGGTGACCCCTTAAATGGTCGTAATGACCCCACAACTTGAAAAAAAATTGCCTGGAACGCTGCACGTACCACAGGCAACCCAGTGTACCCTCACGGAGGGTCTAGTTTTATTTTTTTCCGTGTCGGTAAAAGTCTTGCCTGTCACGCCCCTGCTAAGTGGTGGCTTTGTGCATAGAGCCTTCTTGCGCGAATTTTCTTAGGATTGAGAGGGTAGTGGGAAATGCGTAGATTTGTCTGGTGGTCACAGTAAGAGCAATTAACTTAACCGGCATGGCCGTCGAAAGTCATGTAACGCGAATGGCGTTTTAGTGGATCTTTGAACAAAATATACCCTTATAAAGCTCAATAATGGCAAGTCAATTGGATATACAGACGGTGGAATCTTTAAAAGCGACGAGTAATGGACTTCGACAACAATCTATCGCCCGTCGAGCCGAAATCAAAGTGAGCTGTATTTACCTGAAGTACATGGTAATTTGAGGGTGACCCGAAAACACTGACCCCAGGTCCATGGACCCCCCTACGGACTGGGTCCATGGACTGCCTTACGGACCGGTCCACGGACTATCTCTACGGACCCCCTTTACAGACCACCACAAAAAACACAGAATTAAAAATGACTAACTACTGAAAATTTGTTTATACCGGTTGTCTGGATAGACCACTCTTGCCGGTGAAATCTAGCCATTACGCTCCGCAAATCAGACTAAGGCTCAGGTGTTGCCTTTTCCTTCGGTGTTGACCGGAGGCTTCGAAAATAAGTTCTTCCGCCATTTTGTTCAGGACTGAGAGATCGAGAAGCCTGGGGCAAGTTCACAAACCCGAGGGAGAAGGATCTGAACAAAATGGCGGAGGGAAAGAAAGAAAATACAAATAGAGCTTACTTATTATCAATCTTTTTCGAAGGATTCCGGTCCCACAGCGAAGGAAGGGGCAATCTGTGATTAATAGACTTTGTACCCGAGCCTGAGCCTTAGTCTGTTGAATTTGCGAAGCGTTACGGTTGAGATTTCGCCGACTCGAGTGACACGTGCGGTCTATCCAGACAACTGGTAAGTCAATCTTTTGTTTTTATTTATTTTCATTTCTATGTTGTTTTAGGGTGGTCCGTATAGGGGTCCGTAAGGGTAGTCCGTGGACCGGTCCGTGAGGCAGTCCGTGGACCCAGTCCGTAGAGGGGTCCATGGACCGGGGGTCAGTGGTTTTCGGGTCACCCGTAATTTGACACGATTGAGTTTCTTGCCTTCACGCACGCAATGAAATAGGAAGAGGTTTTCGCCTCTAAGAGCAAATTGTTGTTTGTTTCAATAAATTTTTCGCTGGAAAGGATTCTGTGGTATTTTCTGCCTTTGTGAATTATAATATCATGTTGTGTATTGAATTTCCGAGCTTAAGGTTGAAAATGTGATATGGGAGAAGTTTTTTAGTTTTGCTTTTTAAGCATGAAGGGTTCACAGGCCTGTTGGAAGCGTGCTTGAGTTTCAACAAAATGAGCCCCAAAATCAGTGAAAAATTGTGACGCAGATGAATAATAAAGTAGCTGCCATTTCCAAATTGTGACTTTGCATAAACAAGAGTTGGGGCGATTGTGATCTTTGTTTTGACTTCGCTCATTCCATCGTCAAACTTTATAACACTTGACAGAAAAAGAAACTTACAAAAACCCGGTATCTTGCCATCATTTGACACAGATGCTTCACTGTTTGGCGAGTAAACATGCCGCGGTAACGTAATCACGGCGCCCGCTGAATTCCGGCCATGTCACTTTCGATTTTGCGATTTATTTGAACGTAGCAAAAATCTCCCAAAATGTTTGTCGCTGATCGTAACTTTTTATATTCTATATTCACGGTTTCAAAATTAATGTTGTTTTCATTTCGTTAATATTTTATTCTCGATCGACCGTCCCGGAAACTTCCTTCTGCTCTTTCTAAAAACTGTGTATCAATAGTTATTTGCTTTTTGCATCAATATTTGTTTTGCATAAAGCAAGCTAACAAAATCTGTACCTTGCTGAGTTCGCATTTGTTAGCGTTAATAGTATTTTCGGTCAGATGCTTCTGTTTAATGAGGGGTTTATTGTTTTGGTGTCCCATCCTGACAATAACCCCGCCGAAGAGGGATTGACTTAAGTGAACTTTAGTATTACAAAGCTGTCAGATGCTCAGAGGGCACACTTGTGGTGAAAAGAAGTTGTGAGGGAACTTGAAAATTATCAACATGTCAGCCCAGAAGCCAAAGTTTCTCGCTTCTCTTTTATTTGTTATTCTTCAGAGACTGGAATGCTGTATTTCAATACCACACATCAGTGCCTTCTGATTTTCTATAACACGTACCACAGGCAACCCAGTGTATGCTTCACGGAAGCATCTCGTTTATATAAGGGTGTGGAGACCAGCGAAAAGATAATCTGGATCGAGGAAAAAGTAAGCGCGAGGAGGAGTATTGGGGAGAGGGCACGCACCCAGTCGCTATTTTCCCTCGATCCGACGATTTTTTTTGCTAGTCCCCACCTACTGAGAGCCTAGAACAAGCCAAAAGGGTAACAACCGGCACTATGATGTTTGGGTCAGCCCATAACCAGAAGCTCACAGCTCCAATACCACGTCTATGTGACGGCATTTTCACTGATAAGATTCGCTCTGACGAAGGGCTAACGCTCGAAACGTCAGCTTTTAGAATCTCTGTACGGTGGCCAATTTATATTATTAACTCCGTTGATAAAACAAAATTTAAGCACTTTTAGACGACTTCTTGAATAAGACTTGGCTTGCAGCAGTGACCATTTTCAGGTTGCTTCTGTCGGTAAAGGATCACAGTTTAAGTCATCCAATTATCCCTACGTTAATTCGCTGCACTTGCATAATTAACAATAATTAACAACATCATTGTTGGACAGTCGGATAAAGCGACCTTATATTTTCTGTGTACTGCAAGCAGAGGAATTAAAATCAATCCATCTCATGTTTTCACTTCAACCCTTTCACAAGTCCACTGGGTCAAACATCCACAGGTCCACACTCCAACATGTCCACCCTCTGTAACTCCACACGTCCACGCGTCCACATATCCACAGGTCCACACATTCGAATCTCCTCAGGTCCACAGGGCCACATGTCGACAGAGCCACAGGTCACATGTGCACATGTCTACGGACAGGTAGAATTGTCTACGGGCCCACACATCCACATCTACTCAGGTCCACAGGCCCCAGATGTCCACACTTCTAAAGGTCATAGGATGTATTGTCCACACACTCGTAGGTCCATGCAAGGCCGGATATCGACGGGTCACATGTGCACATCTACAGGCCCACACTTAGACAGGTCCACATATTCATATCTCCTCGGGTCCACAAGCCCACGCGTCCACACGTCCACGCGTCCACATCTCCTACCTCCACGATCGCATGCGGAGGGTAACGGCACTCGGAGTGAACTGGCAGGCTCTTCCAGTGACATCAGGAGTCCCTCAGGGGTCCATATTGGGCCCATGCTGTTTCTCCTATATGCGAATTCTCTCCCCGGTACTGTAAATTCTAGCCACGTCGCTGCATTTGCTGATGACACCAAGATCTGCAAGACCATGAAGTCTCCAACCGACGCTGCACTATTACAGGATGATCTAAGCAGCCTCGCCACTTGGTCGTCCTCGGCCGGCCTGATGTTCAACGAATCTAAGTGCAAGGCACAACGAATTACCCAAAAACAAAACCCTGTGTCCAACATGTACCAAATAAACGAGGTTCCTCTTGGCGTTATTAGCGCAGAAAAGGACCTTCGGGTCATCATCTCCGACAAGATATTGTGGAACAAACAGGTGTGCGACCAGTGTGCAAAGTCAAACAGGATTCTGGGATTTGTGAGACAGGTCTATCAAGAATGCATCAAGAATGCACCAGTGAGACGTGTCATTTATCTCACGCTAGTTAGGTCACATCTCGGCTACGTCAGCAAGTGTGGGCACCCCAATCGAAAGAATTGATCCGTAAGAAAGAACGGATTCAGCGCCGGGCTACAAAATACATCCTCAACTTGCCTTTCCACTCACTATAAGGAATCCTGTAAAGACAGACTGATTAAACTGGACCTTCTCCCCGTGTCCTACTGGCATGAGTATCTAGATATGTTTTTTTTTTTCTTTAAATCTTTGACTGGGCTAGTTAAGGTTAACCCTACTGTAATCCTCACTAGAAGCACCCTCTCAAGAGCAATTAGATACAGAAATCTCAACTCTGTGGGATTATATCGGGAAATCTATCGAAGCCTCGGAAGCGTATAGTTATCAGTTCAACATTAAAATAGTGTTCCAGATCTCAAGATTTACTATTTGATTTACTCTTTGATTTATCAGTTTGTTGCAGTTGCTAGGCCCAAGATATTTCCACATACAATTTTCAGCTGTTCTTTGACCAATTTGTTCAACCAGCGAGACTGGATAATCTTTGCAAGACTGTCAGCTATTTCCCGGTCGGCCTTTTCCTCTCCATGCATTGGCTTTGCCATTTCATTTAGAAGAGGATCACTTTCATCGAGCTTGTGCTTCTTACTACAATTGCCCAGCAGTTCTTCAAGATCCTAATTCATGCTTTTATGGTTTTTTTTGGCAGATTCTGCCGTGTTGGGGTTTTGCGTTTTCACTGAACAAGTGGCGCCTTTGCCGAGGAGCGATTCGCTCATGGCGGCCATCGTCTTGTTCTGTGAAGCTAAAAAAGAGCCATTAGCTCATTGCACTGAGAGGGAGCCGTATTTTTTCCTGATTCAGGAGTTCCCTCTTCATCTTTCCTCAAAAGGGCGTCTTCGTTGTTTTCCATATAGGCTTCTGTAGGGTAGAAAAAATCCGAAAATATCTTCGTAATTCAAAACCTTGACTTGAAGCTCTGAAAAACGATGTTCAAAACTGCAAGCTCTGGTTTCGCGTGCTCTATCTCACGTGACTTCGTAGTGACGTAGACCAATGACGAAATAGAATACCTACCAGCGGAGAGACAGAAAAAAACGTTTAATCCAATTTTAGGAATAAATTAATAAGAATAGAGTGAGTGATCGTGTGAGTGATCGGTCCCCACCCCACCACCTGCTATACCACATGGCATAACAGCGTCATCCATGGGCTAAAAAGGGAGTAAAATTTACCCCTCACGCAAGGGATCCTTCCCCCGATGTCCGTAACCACCAAAATTTTATGACATGCGCAGAGTACTTTCCTGGAAAGACTGCTGTTTCCTGGAAACGCGGGCTGCTTTCGTTAATTGTTTACAACGAAAGTTGCGAAAAAAAATGTCAGCCAATGGGGCGAAGAAAATTTATCGGCGGGCAGTTTTCTAGTAAATATCAGCCGGCGAAGAAACTAAAATCAGAAGAGAAACCAGACGAAAACAGTTGTAGTGTTGGTGGTCAGGATTCAGCAGCAGCAACTCCGGAAAGTGTTTTTCTCAAGTTTGCAAGCGAGCTTGCGAGGATCGACAAACTCTCTCGTGAATGTAAACGACTAACATCAGAAAATGCAGGACTCAAAAGGACAATCCAAACGCTTCGAAAAAGTATAGGTAAGCATTGGTTAAGGAAAACATGGGTAAATGTATAACTCAAGTCTTTTTTTTTTTTTTGGAATTGGCATACTTATTATTACGGCTGCTTTGAGTGGGCTTCCCAACAAGGAAAATGTAAACAGACGCAAATTTTGGTGTGAAACAACTGACCTGCATCCGGCCTGTTCATTCAGTACAGTTATAATTCCTTTCAAGGCTTTATAAGCTTGAGGTTGCAAGTTAAGTTCAACTGGACCACAGAACGGACATTCATTGACATTTGAGTGAAACAACGTTGAATATTTTTAAAAATAATTTCACGACGAAAAGGCACGGAGCTAGTGAAAATCCTTTGTACATTTTTGCGGGTAGCTAGCGGGGTGAAAAACGTTAGCGTGATCTCCTTAAAATGGGGTAAAAGAAAGTTTTACTTTAGAGAGACTGAAACAAACGCCTTAAAACTATGTTTTAATAATTAACCGCTGTAAAAGGTCTTGTTATAATTTCCAGCGAATTTCGCAGCTGTTTATATTAATCCTGTGTTAATTTGCGAATTGTGCATCCAGACTTTGCTTTTATTTTGGACACTAAATAATGTAGCAGAGCTGAAAGAAACAAAGCATTTTCGATATATGCCAACACAGAAATTCTGTTAACGCAAAGAAACATTACTCGGAGGAAAAAAACGTGAAAAATATTTTTAAATGGCACAGTAGATGATTTTGTGCGGACCGCGGAGGAGTCCTTCTCATGTCGAATGCGATCTAGATTTAAATTTTTAGACTTTTCTTACCTTTCTCGAGTTATAAATTTAAGCTTATTTTGAGTTCAAGAGGACAAAACCTTTACTTAGAGAACTGTGTAAATACCTTTCCAATTGATAAAAAAAAACCAATGTTCTCGACAGTGACGAATAACTTTCACAAGGTTGAAAGAAAACATCAGTAAATAAAGTAGCCACATCTAAATGTAGAAAAGAGAGTTTAAGGCTCACGCTTTTCAAAACGTGAATTTAATGAAATAATGAAAGCCACAAGTCAATAAAATTTTTGTGTGACTTTTTCCCTTGTTTTCAGTATTTCTGCGAAGAAGGAACAGTGATTTGAAGAAAGAGACTCTGACCCTACAAAAACAAGTTACAAAGCAAGACAAATTGTTGAAGACCACATCCTTGAAGAAAAACGACACAATAAAAAAACTAATGGGGGCAAAATCTGTTGCAACAAAACTGAAAAACCAACTCAAACAAAAAGGAGATGTTTTAAACAGTTATTCTCTTGTGGATACATTTGCCCATGGCAAAAATGGAGCAAATCATAGGAGTGTAATGTTCATGGCTTGCATTCGATATTTACAACATGCATGTCTTTTATCTAACCAAAAGGCACCAATTGCATTACATTTAATTTTCAGTATTTTGTTTAATTGTAGTCCCCCAAAAAATCTGATTGTTTCCCCAACTACTTTGTCAGATTGGAATGTTCTTTTAGGGGAGGCAGACAAATTAATTCTGTGTAAAAGATTTGCAAACAGCAAATATGATTTTCATGTTTGGAGTGATGACTCTAACAAAGGAGGGGAGGAAAGGCACATTGTGGGGGTGCACACATGGTGCCATGAAACTAACAAGCCAAGGGCTTATGTTCTTGCTAACAGCATTGTAGCTAGTGGGTCAAGAAAACACCAGCCAGATGTCGATTTCCACATTGTTCATGACACATTTGGCATATCAAATGTCTCAGGGTTAGTTGGGGACAATGCCTCTACCCAAAAGGGTAAATCAGATGGATTGATTGCAAACAACTCCAAACTATTTGGCAGGGAAATGTTTTTTGTGGGCTGTTACCCACACATACTTAATATAATGTTGCGAAGAATGTGCCAGGCTGGGTTTGGGGCAAAGGGTGATATGAACAACAACCACATATTGCAATTATTATACAAGATATCCTGGCTCCACCATGAACGCCCAAGTCAGTACAAGGCAATGTATGTTTCACTGGGAATTTTAAGTAAAGAGCCACCCCTTCCACAGTCCTTTATTGACACAAGGTGGACATATTACCATGAGATGCTACAATGGTATTTAAAGTATGGAAAAGCCTGTCTTCAGCTTGCAGAGCGTATACTAGAAAGGATGCCAAAGTCAGATAACCACTCATCAGTCTGGCAAAATGTCATCAAGCTGAGCTCCTGCCCAATGATCCAAGTGCAAATTAAATTCTTATTTGAATTTCTTGACAAGTTCATTATCCCGTCTCTTAATTCATCACAAGCAAGTGACGAGGAACTTGGTTTTTCCAGTGGATATCTGGCACGACTATGGCCTGCAACTGTTCTCAAGCACAATGAAACACTCAGTCAAATGTTACTGTGTCCATCACTGTATTTTCCTTTAACAGAAGAGCAAGTGCAATTATCTTTGAAAGATCCAGCCGCTATTAAACACTTTTACCAGGAAGCGCAGAGGCCCATGTTGCAAGAAGCCCTGAAAGTAATTAAAGAACATGGTGCTGAGTGGTTATCCTTTCCCAAGCTGTTTGGAATGGGAGCTGATCAAAGATTCCAAAGTCCATTCTGGTCATCTGTTTTGAAGGTCCTTGACATACAATTTGTATCCACTGAAAGCAATCAAGGAAATGCATCTGAAAACAATGTAAAAGTTTATGGACAGGATCTTCAGAGATTGGTGTCTAAGGACAGAAATGGGCTGGTTAAATGGGCCAATATTTGGCAGCTGCAGAAACCTCAACTTCTAACTGAGATTAAAGCAATGGCAACATCACCTGAAAGCTGTCTTATTAACAAAGACACCACACCACACCTTTTTGAATTTTATGCCAAGCACATTTTTAGCATTCCTGTGAACAATGTCATTGCTGAAAGACAGTTTAATCTATCCCAACTTTATCTTCATGACAACCTGTCAGAACTATCAAAACAGGCCTCTGTAACATTTGTTGAGAACACTATTCACAGTGGTAAAACTAATGGTAGGACCACTGAGACAGCAAGGTAGACACATGAACAGAGAATGAATGACTATGGGCAACTACTGACCACAGAGCTTCTCCAAGAGGCAAGAAAAAAGCTCAACAACATCAGAAAAGGTAGTGCAGTCAGTGCCCCACTTAGAGGAAAGGATGTCTATCCTAAAGCGTGGGAGGAAAAGAAACTGAACAAAGACACATCACTGACAATCCAGTCTCTTAAAGCTGAAGGTCGTAAACTTGAACTTCAGTGGAAAGCTTCGACAAAAGGAACTATAAATTTAGAAGAACAGAGGTCATTCAGGCCTACAACAATTGGATGGCGTAGAGACACTGGACAGGTGCCACCTCTAATGCACCTTGCAGCACTTACGGTGTGGGATTATGGTGAGGAGCTTTCAACACATGACTTACCAGTTGAATGCCAGAAGTGCATCAAAAATCTTCCACATATCTTCCCAACCTCATCAGTTAATTCTGTGTCCACTTTGGATGTCCCCATGGATATGTCCATAACATCCGTCCCTGTTCATGAAGAATAAGACCTGACTGAGGGGTGGCTCATCAAAAAGGGGGAAGTAACTTACATTTGGAAAGGTTAAAGTCAATTTATAGTCAATCTTCCTCACATGTGACCAGTATTTTTTAAGTTTTAACAGGGTTTTAAAAATTACATGTCAGTTGTGATCATCGCCAGTGAGATTTAAGAATTTTCATTGAAACTTCCCTAGTTTATTGCTGAAATAAAGTTATGAATTTTTTTACATTACATCACAGCATACAGTATTTGAAAACAATCAGTTGTTTCCTACACGTATGTGCTTTGCCTTTTTTTTTCAGCTGATACTTTTTTTTGGAAAGATTTCCAGAAATTTTAAAGACTCAGAACATTCAAATGCCAGAAGTTACAAATAGGACTTCGAATGAACATTTCAGTCTCAGAAATATTGGTCATAGGTGACATAGATTGACTGTAATTGTAACGAATGAATCCATGGTCCCAGTTTCAGTAGGCAGAAATCACAGTCATGACTCATGCTACAACAAGAAACCTTAACTGAATATAAAGATGTGTGAGAAAATGTTATGTCATTGAAAGAATGACTTTAAATTTTTCTTTGAGTTCAAGTGTTAAAGCTTAAAATGAAGTCACTTTTCTTTGAAATACAGCAAATCACACACAGCCTGTGTTTGCTCTTGGTAGCATGAGCCCTTGATTGGTTAGTGAACATTTTAGGATAAATTACCCTAAATAAACCACGGATATTGTTGTTAGGTGCTGTTTTCCAAGAATGTTTGGTGTAAGATAAATGAATTGCACCTAACAAAAGTTTGGTATAGATCACTTTTGACTGTAAAAGCAAAAAGAATAATTTTAGTGACAGGAATATTTTTTACCCCAATGCATGTAAAGTAAAGGCAAAAAGAGTTATTTATTTCAAGTGATATTAGCCAAAAAAAATGGACACAGCTTTCAACTACCCAGGGTTTAATTATGAAGTTGACGTCAGTTGTAAATATTAGTAGGTACCAAAAACCGTGAACAATATTTTATTTGGTGATACGAATTTTTTCATTAAGATGAGGTGCAGGATGGTAGATTTATTATCTGTTAATGGATCAGATCCATTTTATTCCTGTATAATTTGACTGTCCTAAAAAAAGACAGTAATAATATTGTGTTTAAAAATACACAATATAAGTTTGGTGAGACGAACGAGGTTTCAGACATGCCTTTGCTGATTGAACTGACATTCCAAAAAAACTTCAAACAAATAAAGATGGAGAAATTACATTGCCTTAACCTTTTCATTCTTTGAGTTTAATTGTCAAAGAGCGTGACAATAACAGTAATGATATACCCTGACAAGCTATGAAGAGCAGGTTCCCATTAGTAGTTGATGAATCGAAATTGCCACATTGTTTTGCCAAAGTACAAAATGTAGCTAATTAAGTGAGCGATTTGGTGCATAAAACTACTAAATTCTGTGTACTGTGTGCTCAAGGTTCACTGGTTTCCGATCTTCACTGTGTCGATCAACATTTTTATAAGTTAAGTGTTTAGTATTTTGTATTGTATTATTAGTGTTATGTATGTCGTCAAGGTTTGACAATTAGGAAAACTCATTGCGTACCTTGCCTGCAATCTTCTGTTGCCTTCCTTCAATTCGATCGAACAGCTCTCCAGCACGACACGATTCTTGACAACTCAGTTTGGCTACCTCGAGCGCGCGTGAAGAAAAATGAAATAACTTCACAGGAACACAACGCAGAACTCCGAATGTTGACCAATTGACAAACTGAATGACTGGTCTTAAACATCACCGTCGCGAAATTTTTCTTCAAGCAGCAACGCTCCGAACAGTGCGCATTCAAGGAAATAAAACAGGTACAGTATAAACGTAGGGGAAAGAATCGAAATTGAAAACGGTAGATATTTTGATCATGTACCATTCTTTAACCTTGCCTTTAACGGTGGCTGAAACTTCGCGTTTTAAAAAGATATTAAACAACATAGTCCCCATAGCATTCTCGTTGAGCCGACCTTATCAGTCGTGTTCATACTGCGCATGTCTATAATATTTGTGTTTTGACGTATCGCATTCATTGCGTGAGGGGTAAAATTACAAGCTTCGTGGATTGAAATGTTTGCTACGCAAGGAATATCTTCCTTATCTACAACTTGTAGAACGCTTTTTAAAAATTGTTTCTCAAGAGATAAAAAATTTAATAAAAGAGTGCTATTGCATACGTTGTTTTTCCATTCTTACATCATGGCAGTAATAGCGGTGCTATTAGTAACCCATTGATGAGGGTCTGAATGGAAGGGTCCACATGTCGGTTGTCGGTTAAAATTTTATTACTTTGTCGGTTGTCGGTTAAAATTTTCGACCTTTGTCGGTTGTCGGTAAATCCCAGTTAACTTTTTTGTCGCTAGTCGGTAATTTTTCCCTCGTTTTGTCGGTAGTCAGTAATATTTTCTAGCCCTTTGTCGCTGGTCGGTTAACCCCATTCACACCCTCATTGATGCGAAGAATTTTGGTTTTATAGCCCTGACGTCATGTACGCCAATGTGACCAGTATCACTTTAGTTTACAGCATACATCTTTGATATTGGGCATCCATGTTATGATCAATTGACACCTGTTAAAACAAGGTATCCGCTGACCGGTATCAGTTGATTATATCGCGGGCTCAAGCTAAGAGCTGTTCAGCTGTTTTTTTGAAGTTGACCGCTGACCAGGTACTGGTTTTCAATTGGATTACAGGCTCAACCCAAATTAAAACGAGGCTCCACTTCTTCGCGCGCTTTCTGTGGCTCGACGCGGCTGCACGGCCATACTACGTCAACTATAGCCAGGTGATCTGGTGACGTAATTTGGAGGACTGGGAAGAAGGATTTTAACGCCGTATCCCACAACCGCGCGCGGCCTTAGGTTTTGTTTCCAAACTTCCCGCAGTATTGCCATCGCCAAAACTCAACAGATCATTACGTGCCTACCACATTTCGTGTTACTGAATGAACATTCAAGTACACCCGACAAGATCTAACCTCGCCTCTGCCATGTTGAATTCGAAAATAAGGCCGCGTGCAGTTGTGGGATACAGCGTTAAAATTTTTCTCCCCAGTCCTCCGAATTACGTCACCAGATCACCTGGAGTTCTTACACAGTCAACACTTTTCGTATTCAGGTGGAAACGGTTTGGAAAATGTTTTCTTTCTGCATCCTTTTCGCTGGTTTCAATCCAGTTTGACATATCATGATAGCTGTGCTCCACACTGGTGGCTGCGCAGTTATTCAAGTCAAACATTGGAGGGATATAAACTTAAAGCTGAGTGTTTATTTTTAATTCGCTAACAGCTGCTTTTTTTCTCTGTATTGCAATTTTTGGCATATTTTTAGAAGCTTTGATAAGGTTTCATGATGCCTGCAGGACCTATGACTAACACAGAGAAGAGAACGACAACGACAAAACAGAATACAAGTAATAGCTCTTACTTGGTGGAAGAAGTTACTCCACAAATTCTTTC
>NC_090879.1:31679462-31686962 GCF_036669935.1 Montipora foliosa
CTGGAAAACGCCAAGCGTGCCCATTTATTTTTAAAATAAACTTAACACACGCACATGCACAGATATGGGATTTTGGTAGAGGTGTAATAAGAACTCACTTTGCTAACACGAATCGATTGGCTTTGTTCAAAACCTTCATGGTGCTTTTGGATAAGTAGTTATATAAAGGTTCTAACTAAAAAAACACAAAACTTATTTAATTAAAGATATTTACCTACCCTTACAGTTCCACGCTTAGGTTCTTAAACCACCACAAATCTCAAACAATCTAAAATTTGATCGCCATTTTTCAGGGCGCTGAAGTACGTCTGAAGAGTAGAAAAGACCTTACATAATGAAAAGGAAAGGGCACGCGCAAACATCGGGGGATCAGTCAATTGTTTCGGTTTCAAAGTGAGTCTTGGTGTTCAACTATTGTAAGGGAAATGGTTTTGATTTGCATAACAATACGCAACTCATTTCCATTTGAATGGTTGTGCACCGGGACTCGCTTTGAAACTGAGGCATGGAGCAACTCGGAAATGGGCTATTCGTGTGCGTTTTCTGGTTTTGATACCAGCATGCGCAGTGAGTACTCGTCCCACTATTTGCAATGAGACTAGCTTATAAAAATGTTCTTTAATTAAGACTAGACTCTGTTTATTACTGTGATATAGAAAGTCGTTCAAACCGACCTTTCGGCTTTACAATCTTTGAGGAACAGCAAATAGCTTCTTAAACTATGTATTACTTCC
Organism: Montipora foliosa; assembly: GCF_036669935.1. Classification (NCBI taxonomy): domain Eukaryota; kingdom Metazoa; phylum Cnidaria; class Anthozoa; order Scleractinia; family Acroporidae; genus Montipora; species Montipora foliosa. The sequence goes on from NC_090879.1 coordinate 31,680,197, forward strand.
AACAATGTTTTCGTGCTAACACAGCCTACAACATGCTCGACTGTACTTTCCCCATCAGTACAAGTTAGCTATTTTTGTAAAATATCTTTTTGTCGTAACTGGAATGGACCGTTGACGTAAAACGCGAAGGTTGTCTTAAGTTTCTATCGAGGCGATGCAACGTCAAATAAACACTGACACTCTTTCCAAGTGACGATCCCTTAAGCTTTTATTAATTTTATCATAAAACTTTCGTAAAGCATCTTAAGAGTAACAATACGCTATTGAGATACAGTAAACACCCACATATAAGAACAAGTGGACGAAGAACATCACGGTCACATTTGGCCAATTAAGCACCATTTATATAAGAACCAATGCAGCCTGATAAATAATACATGTTCTTATATAAAAAGAAAAAGGGTGCCAGAATGAGAAAGCAATGTAACTCGTATTAAAGTACTATGAGAAGGGGCTGCTGGTCCCTGTTAGTGAATTGTATGTTAATTAAACCTCTGCTATTACAAGGCAAGCAATTCTTAAGCCAAATGGAGCAATCTGATTAGCTGGTTTTTGGTCGGGATTTTACAGTACGGAATATAGTTTTGCATGTAAAAGGTTACCGTTCAAACTTTGCTGATGGATGACGAAGATTGAGAACATTCACTAAGAAGAGAAGTGTCCCTCGGTCGTTTTTGTACGGATCGAGCGCTGCCACGACCTCGAAACAATATTCCTCAGGACTTACGGCCCACGCGCTCGGTTAGTAAGAGGTTAGCAATGTATAATGTACAGTATTTCTGAAACATATTTCAAGAAAATTTTAAGCTCAGTTTCTCACTAAGCACGCGGCAAATAAGAACTTGATCAACCTGAACCCCGAAATCGTATGTTCTTATATGCGGGTGTTTGCTGTGCAACTAAACTTTTAGTTACCCTTGACCGTTTTAAAATATCACAAAAGAAATCCGGCGCTAAGAGCCCATAACCATAAGTGTGAAATTCGTTCGTGCCGACGCTTGACCGAGGCAAACATTTGATTGTCTCGATATCAATTTCCTCACCTCTATAGACCATATCAAGAGAAAATGATGGGACAGAGAGAGAGGCTCCCGGTCCAGCACTTGGGATATGTCATGTCCACGAAAGTTATTTTTAGACGAGCGGAAGTCTTTGTTCTAGCGGAAGTCTGTCTTCCGAGACGTCCGCATGCATGCCAACCTTGGTCTGATGTTTGAAAAAAAAGCAAAGATTTCATGTAATGGCGGACAAAGTGGACTTAACGTCTGTATGCGGACGTCTCAGAAGACAGACTTCCGCTAGAACAAAGACTTCCGCCGTCTAAAAATAACTTTCGTGGACATGACATATCCCCGCCAACGCCTTGAGCCTCCTTCTCTGTCCCCTCATTTTCTCTTGACCATATCAGTTCATAAATGGCGGCCAATAAATTATTCCTTTGTCCTTGTGCTGATAAGACCAACTAGCCTCGTTTGAATGGACAGAATACAAAAGAAATGTTGCTTTGGAACGAGGCTAGTTGATTTCGTTGGCTCGAAGACAAAAGAGGATAATTTACTGGCCTCCATTTATGAACGGTCTGTGGCAAGAGCTTAGCATTGACAAGAGATTCGAATTTAATATGTGAGACCTGGAGCCCACGACTAGAAGCGTATAACTTCATTGCGTTTGTGGAACGACGTTTTTACAGACCGATTTACTCTTAGACATTGCATGCTGCGGGCGGATACCCTAGATAGGGATATCCTCTGGTATCCTTCCCTTTCATTGAATTAAGTGAATAAAGTTGGTATTATTATTATTAACCCTCGCCCGGTTGTTCAAAAGCCGATTAACGCTAATCCCAGATTAAAAATTAACCAAGGAGTTTATTTCTCTACTCTCAAAAGCTGTTCAACGCTGATATTCGACAAAACTTTGCATTAGAAGAAGTCAATCTTGAAAAACCAAAATAAGCAAAAGAAACTTTCACCAAAAAGTTGAAAACATGAAACAAATGTTCACGCTAATCCTGGATTAAGTTAATCGGCTTTCGAACAACCGGGCCCTGTACTTTTTGGTTTTTCCATTTCAGATCACGTGATGTTCCCAAGGGAATTTTCCTTTTGTTTTTTCATGAGTTATGCATACATATGCACGTGCATAAGACGGCATTTGAAAAAAGTGTTCCCTAGAGTAACATCACGTGGTCTGAAATTGGAAAACGAAGTGCACAAGATAGAGCAGTTTTCAATTGAGTGTCGTAAAACCAAAACCAAAGTAATTACTTGGCCAATCAAAAAGGTTTGAGACAATCCAGTAAACCAATCAAAACTTGAAGTAATAGGCCTTTTGCAACTAACGATCACATGGTACAAAATCCCCATGCTGGAGGGCAAGCTCATTATTATTCTCCCATTGGGACATTAAAACAAAGGCAAGTCAAGCTTGACTGGTTTAGGTCTCTTTGTTTTAATGTCCCAGTGGAGAAATAATAATGAGCTTGCCCTCCAGCATGGCGGATTTTGTATCATGTGATCGTTAGTTGCAAAAGGCCTATTTTCTATTTTCGAATTCCTCATAATACACTTTGTTTGCCACCCAAATTTTGCATAAACTATTGTTTTCAAATGCTCTTGGGGACACTGCATATTCCCAATATAGAATTACACGTAGCAAACACACAGCGCGGGAAAATGTGCACAGGCGCGTCACGATTGGTTTTGGTTTCACTTCTGATTGGTTGGAAAAATGGCGCGAGAACTTTGAACATTTGAAGTAATCATAAACCAAAGTAATTCACTAATTACTTTCGACACTCAATTGAAAACCACTCTAAAGAGGTCCATTATTACGCATGGGATTGAACCAAGTTTCCAAAAGACATTTTACTGCATTGTTCTGCACACAAACACGGTCGCCGTGACGTCAGAGGGAAACCACCAAATATTGGAGTTGTAGGATGCTGGTTATGCTGGTTGTGGGCAGCTGGTGGGACCTGTCTGTATGTACGGCCATATAAAACGCAACCGAATAGATTTGTGGCTTCAAACGAACTCGCATATTAATTGCTAATTATTTCTTACTTGTGAAAACATAGTTATAAATGGGAACGTTTATGAAACTCGACAACTTTCTTTGTTTTATGACCATGCACAGCCAATCAAAAGCTTCGATTCTGCATGGTCACGGTCAAGTTGATTTTCTTAACCAGTCCATCTACATTAACTATGGTCAAAATTGACATTCAGTTTTGCATGAGCTATCAAAAACTCGTCTGTCACCCTGCCCTTTTTGTTTTGTTACGCAACGCTCGGTTGGAGCTCTATTTGAGGGAAACGCGTTCACGTTTAGAAAGCGAATGAATTAGTTCTGTCACGTACAACACAAAACTTCAAGGGGTGACAATCTTAACTGCTGTCCTTGAGTCGTTGCTAAAAGATTCACTGAAGTGAACATTCGACGCATGCGTAAACACAAGCGACATACTGCGCAAGCCCAAAGGCGTCTAGATAATTAGTACATTGACACTTACTAACCCTTTCACTCCCAATATCTGAATGTTGATTCTCCTTACTGACTCCCATACATTCCTTTTTATGCCAGTTATGGAAATTTGATGATGTATCCAGACAAAAAACCCGCTACCGGTCTGCTTAACAAGGTAATGACCTTGTGAGGAGAAAATTTATAATTTGGGAGTCATGAAGGGTATTACATGGCCGCTCGGGCATACGAATTTTATCTTCGAGTGTTGATAGTTTCTCTCAACAGCTGCAGTGAGAGATATTATCAGTACGAGAAGGCAAAATTCGTATCCCCAAGCGACCATGTAATGTTATGCTTTAAAAAGTGGTCAACAACCGCTAAAAACACGCATGTTCTGTGACGTGTAGCAAAATATGAAAGTTATGAAAAATAAGTCTTGATAATGTCAACTTGTGCAATAAAAATGTTAATGTAGTATAGACGTATTATATTACAGCTCAAAGGTATCTTACAGTGAGGGGGAAGGAAGGTCGCGTTTTATTGGCTAATCCTGCTAGTTACCATGACGACACCAATATCTTCACATATGAAACAACAAAATTATATGTTCATTGCGCGAGTTGAAGGTATGACTTTTTCGTGAGAAGGGAAAATCCTAGTATCTATATAATAAAATTGGTTGACAAGTTAATGTGTTTGCATCCAGTGCTTTTCTTTGCTTGCGTCCCTAGTGAAAACTAACCCAACCCTTACCCCTCTATTGTCCCGCGGGTGCCCCAAATTTTCTCGGGTCAGACTTGGCGTATATTCCACCTTTACCTTTCCTGTAAACCGCTTGAACCACCGCAAACTGAGTCACACTTCCAACTTGGACATTGTGCCCAAGAGCTTCTAAGCCTTCGACTATCTCTTCATCGAGACGATATCTCTCTTTTTCTTCTATGGTGACATCCTGATCTGGTACCAGGTGGTTGTGAAGTCGTTTTTGGTCGACAGCTTCAGATAGGGATTTGCCAAACCAGAGCTTGTTCATTAATACCTGTGAACAACAGTTCAGATGTTATTGAAATCCAACAAGAAAATTCGGGGGTAACCACGCATTTTTCAAACATAATTCATGAACAATATTTGTAAAAAGCTCTAAAATATAAAGCAATGTATGGCGTTCATTCTCAAATTGAAGCTTAATTATCTCTATAGAATGCATGGTTAACCCCAATTTTCTTTATGGATACAAAGAGTACTTACGAAGATCTACTTTCTCTGCATAGTTTTAAACCGTGCAAAAATATCCCTGCATTAGTAAGCATCACCGATAGGAAATCCGAGTATATGGCGTTGCCCAGAACGCATACGCAATAACAATAGTAGGCGCCGTCCTTAATTACAGGTTGAAGTGAGTTGGCAATGAAGTTGAGAATTGAGGGGTGTCTCCAGGTGAAGCGATCAAGGTAATGTTGACAACCAGGGGGAGTGATTCAGGGTTAAGGCAAAAGGAGCAATCAGGACTTTGTGGTAATCCTCATTTTGTTATATTCTTACGTGTAGGAATGAAGTTCTTGATGTAGCGAATGGTAAAATTGTAAATGTTCTTGGGTAGATGAGACTAATCAGGCGACCAAATAGAGTTAACCGATGAAAATGAGTGCTTAATAACATTTGAGAAAAAGAAACCTTGAGATGTTATTCTAAGAGGGCGCGCTGGATATGAAGTGATAGATAACCAACGAGGTTTTATATCCAGCAAGCCCGAGTAGAATAATTGTTTTATTAAAAACTCCAGGATCAACAACTCTTCCATGCTGAATTCTTCCTCGGTCAATTCCGGTCGAAAACGGCTTTTGTCGGTCATTTTTTCTCAGAGCTGCAAAAATGTTTTCAGCTCGCTTTATTGCTGACTCGTTCCTTGACCATATCGGGTACAGCAGATAAATGAACTGATAGCCTGTGTCCGGCGAGCCAATGAAAATGATGGAAATCTGATATCCGTAGTTCAGTTGTTAATAACTGTATTTATCCTGGAAAGACCAATGAGCTGCCCATAGAATCAGATATCATGAACTAGTGCCCAGCAATCTGTGATAAATCAAACATTGGTTTTTGAGGAGAGAGGAAAACCGGAGAACCCGGAATAAAACCTCACGGAGCAGAGTAGAGGACCAAACGGAGCAGAGTAGAGGACCAACGAACACAATCCACATATGACGCGCAAGCTGGGAATCGAAACCAGGCCACATTGGTGGGAGGCGAGTTCTCTCACCACTCCAATATCCCTGTTCCCTCAAGGTTAACCCAGAAATTACTTTTAACGAGTCAAGTCGAAGCTTCGTGACAAAAAAATTCTTTCAAGCATACAAAATTTAAGATACAAACAAAAAAGATTAACTTGGAAAAATTGTTAAGCTGAACAGTTTTCAAAAACCCTAATTGCAATAAATTTTAATCCTCTTCAATTTTGCCCATCGCTGCATCGTTTTGTGTTTGCTGATTTATTCAAAATTTTAAGTAGTTATTTTCACGTTTTTTTTTATGTACCGCAGGTGTTACTGTTTAAGATGGCGCTTTAGTTTGATTTTAAATTCTCTTAACGTCTCTTCTTGCCTAATGTTTCTCGGAATGGTGTTGTAAGTTCGAGCGCCGTTTATTCTAAAGCTCCCCTGATACTTAGCAGTTTTTGTGAAGGGAGAGCGCATCAAATCACGGCTTCTGGTGTTATAGCCATGGAAAAAGTGGGCATGCCTAAACTCTGAAAGTAAGTACGAAGGCGCTATTCCGTGAAGACATTTATGGACTAAAAGGCATTTGAGATAATTTCTGCGCGCTTGTAGGTTGGGCCAGCCAAGTGTTGATTTTAACTCCTCAGCCCCGATTGATCGACCTTCAATGATACATGCAGCACGTCTGTTTAGCTTATCTAGGTAATCTTTGCTCCCAGCCCCACAACTGTCCCAAACAGGCGAACAGTAATCGAATAATGGCAATGGGGAGAACCTTACGCGCTCGACGCAGAACACCTAATCTTGACGAGATCTTGTTACCAATATATTCTATAAGGTCCTTCCAAGATAGAGTGTCGTCTAGGAGGACCCCAAGATATTTGAACTTATTAACCCTTTCTAAACGCGTGTTAGTGATTTCTATAACTAGTTCGTCAGCCTCTGCGGTACTCTGATGAGTACCAACAAGCATAATCTTCGTTTTCTCAAGATTAAGTATTAGAAAATTAGCAAGAAGCCAGCTTAGGACATCCGTTAGGCCACCAGTTAACTGAGCTTGAATTTCACTGACAGACTTGCTT
>NC_090879.1:31701962-31706962 GCF_036669935.1 Montipora foliosa
ATTTGCCGTTATTGTCATAATTTTGTGATTACTCCAAGTTGCTCGGCAATGGAAAGTGTGAGTCCACGTTCCAAGAATAAAATCACTGAGAACGGTGTGGATATTGAGAGAGAAAATTAATTTTTGCCACAATTGCTTGTAATCTCGCAATCTGATTGGTTAATTTGCTGTTGTCGATGAGAGTCTAGACAACGCTGTACGCGTCATGCTTGCGCCATTTTGTCACGCAATGTAATAGCCAATCAGGAAAGCCCATTTTGAGAAATACACCAATCAAATTGCGAGAAAGTTATAGACAACGCTTGCTCTTTCTTTGAGTCATGATTTTGGTCACGCTCTGAACTTTCTTTGGCTTTGAATATCGGCTGCGCCTCGTGAGTCCACAACATTTTAACCACTGTGATGAAGAATATCGTTGTCGATAAGAGTTGATAAGAGTACAGACAACGCTGAACCACTTTCGATTTGTTAATTCTGCGTCAGGTGCTTTCGTCCTCCACATGACCTCAAATTTTATCATTTCACGTCGTTGTCAAGACGAACGAGAACGGCAAAGAAATGTATCAAAATGCAAAACGCAAGTGCAGTGCGTTGCAGAGTTATTGTTTTCCCTAATTAAAGCCTAGTTTACACTGCGACATAAACATAAGCATAAGCATAAGAATAACGAAGTTCACACACGTTGTATAAGCATAAGAGAAGTGACATGCGTAGGCGCACTTAGCTACAAAAAGACTCGCTGTAGAATGAGACGAGCAACGTTTCCAAAATGACGGACAAAAAACTTTCGGACACCATCCTAGGCACTGATAACTTGAATATCCGTTGGCATCAAAAACAACTGACACCTCGGTTTATGCTTATGTGTATGCTGCAACCGGTTTACACAGTTATAGACGTGACATAAGCATAAGCATTATGCATATATCCTTATGATTATGTCACAGTGTAAACCAGGCTTAAGCGTCGGCTTAAGCCTATCGTTTTTTTTTGTGTTCTCGCAGCCGTCGTCGTTGTCCTTGCTTAAAGTCCCTAATATTCCTCAGTAGGCCCTTGCGCTCTGGCCCGGGTTGCCCGATGCATGGTTACCACTAACCAACGTTAAATACCATGGAAGCCTATAGATTTTGATACCTCTTAACCAAAGGTTAGCTCCAACCCTGCTTAGAGCAACTGGCCCCAGTTTGTAAGAGGTTGTTCTTTACGAACCAGTTCGTTCGAAACGCGATGCCTTTTGTAAACATTTCCGATCGTTTACGAGGCAAAGAGTAAATTTATGACGGTAGCAAAGGCGTCATTTAGAAGAGGAAATATATCTCACAAACCTTATTGATGTTCTCGTTGAATGCTGGATCCCCAAGCTGACCTCGCCATGCGTAACCGAACTTAAAAGCTTCAATTATTCGATGATATGTCAGAACTGAGGCATTTACGCCATCGAGATCAGCTGGCGTCATTTTGTAACCTGAAAGTTTAAGTATGAGGGTTAGTTATTTGAAGTGTGGCTTGGCCTTATTGCAGGAGAGAGGGGTCGGAAGTGTAGGAGACGAGGGAGCGCAAAGTTGGTGAGAAGCGGAAAAGTAGACGCGAGAAAAACAAAGACAATTGATTGTTTTTGTTTTGTTTTTTTTCTTTCTTTCGTTCTTTTTGGGAAAATGCACATTAGCACTCTCCGTAAACTGCAGTGCATCAATCATTGCGCACAAGAGAGTATGAAGGTAAGAGAGGTAATCCCTCATGTTAGCCCCATTCCGAGGGTTAACTGATAGCCAATCCTACCAATGTTGAAAGCAGAGTGAATTCCTACGCAATGATTCGCGTCGTTCGCGAAAATGGGGACATGTGATTGGCTATCAGTTAACCCTCGTGGGAATACCGGATCTCGCAGGAGATCTAAAAATAACTTAAGAGAGATTACGATGGAATAGGGCCAATATGAGGGATTCCCTCTCTTACTTTCATACTCTCTTGTTGCGCACTATGTGAAAGACACAATGAAGACATTGTCAAAGGGAAACTTATATTGCTTTAATTAAATGTAATGTTTCACGTTGTTGCAGTGTTATGCACGTGAGGTGTCAACGATTTTTGGGCCCGGTATGCGGTTGCTTATATATTTGCACTGGCATCATTGTAGCAAAGTTACGCCTCTGGTTAGATCACGGTAGTATTTAAAAGTTGTCGTTGCAAAGAGTCGTCTCTCGGCGGCATCTCATTATGATCAGCACATTATTACTGTATTTTGCCTTACTTCGTGTTATCTGATCAATAAACGAGATGCCTTCCTCCTGTAATTTCTCACTGTTTCTTAGAAAGAATAATTTTGTTGTCGCCGTTTCACTGCAGAGTGATTAGACAACAAAGAGCTGAAGGACCGACAGCATCAACGAAACAAAAAGGTAGGAAAAAAATACCTTCAAAGAACCTCGTTCACTCTTGGCGGAGAAAAGGCCTGGGAAGGAGGTTACGGGACTCTGTGCACGTGTATTTTATTTGGGAGAGACGAGAAGGACATAGAGCGGTTTTCAATTGAGTGTCGAAAGCAATTAGCGAATTACTTTGGTTTTGCATTACTTCACTCAGTGATTGGTTCAAAGTTGTCACGCCCCTTTTTCAACCAATCAGAAGTGAACCAAAACCAATCGTGGCTTGCGCGTGCACATTTTCCGGCTCTTTGTGTCGGCTACGTGTAATTACTTCGAGTTTTGATTGGTTTGCCGGATTGTCTTCGTCCTTTTTGATTGGCCAAAGTAATTACTTTGGTTTTGGTTTTACGACACTCATTTGAAAACCGCCCTATTTCTTCTCTTAGTTCAGTTACATGACGTTAACTCTATTCTTAATTTTCACGTCAACTTAAGGACGTTCGCGCCCAAAACGTTCCAACGTACAGATTTTTTTTAAACTTGTCACGCAGAAAGGTAATGATCTACTTTTGCCAAAAAGGCAAAAAAAATGGGGGGGGGGGGGGGGGGCACCACGCTCGTTTTCGAGATCATGAGGTGCATTTTTAGAAGATTGTGTTACTTTAAGGCGATCTTAGCTTACAACTGTCAGCAATAAAAAAGCTACATGAGTGAAATTTAGATCAGGTAAACGTACTCAGTTCAACATAACTAATATAACTAAATTAACCTTTGCAACTGATGTCTTTTTCTGAGGTGAAATAGACTCTGTAAAACGATACATATTAGTCTAAGAAAGAAAACTTCGGTCGCACGAGAGCATAAAAGGCCAAATATTTGTAACTTCTCACATACAGATTTTTTTTGTTTTTTGTTAAAATGGACAAAATCAAGAAAGGAAGTGATCTACGGAAAGAAAAATGGGGGTCACCGAGCATTCAAGAGAGTAAAATCGCTGCGAAGTTCTCAAAGCGATTTTCTATTCGCACTGTCAGGCCATTGCGTGACATTTCCGAGAAGACCTGGGTCCACAGCTATCCCATGATGCCATATACTTTCATGTTCCATTCTTGTGGAAAATTTTTGCGCCTTTAGCATCGTGTTTACCTGCGTGGTCTACGATGCATGACGTGTGCGTGACATGTGCGAAAAGATGCGCAGTAGCAATGGGCGCGAAAGTCCTTAATTTGAAAAAGCACGCTATTAGGTTCCAAGATTTGTAAAGAATATGAAGGTCGAGAAGATTGAACCTGGACCATAAGCGACATTTGCATCATTGACGATACCCACTATACCATCGAAGCAAGCCGATGAACACATGTGAGTTTTCATAACATTTAAATAGATACACATCACCAAATTTGAAAGCCAACCAGTTTAATCAGTGCTATTCGTAACGGGTGCTTTGAATTAACACTGTTGATCAGCGCTATATGAAATAATTAAATACGGTGTATGGGAATATTACGTTGGTGACTTTCTAATATATGTACATCGAGCACCGACCATACGTTTTGTCTTTTTTTCTCTAAACTTTTGCTCTGTTCGTAAAAACTTAAATCCGAGAAAACTGGTACACTTAACAAATCGAATGTGGTTCAGCGTTGTCTGTATTCTTATCGACAACGATATGCGTCATCACAGTGGTCAAAATAATCAACGTCAAAGAAATTGTTTCTTTCGGAGTGTGACAGTCTAATTACCAATATTTTCTTTTATTGGATTATTGATTATTGTAATAGGTTATTATTCATTTCAGTTGATTTAATTCTTATTTCTTATTTTTCACTCATTACTTGTACATGTAAGATTATCTTAATTATCACATTGTAATTTTTTATGACACATTTGCATTTAAACGAGCTATCGCTCATATGCGATATGTGTTTAAATAAAATTACTTACTTACTTACCAAGCTCGTGACAAAAAGAAAGAGCAAACGTTGTATGTAACTTTCTCGCAATCTCGGATTGATTTATTTCCCAATATGACACGAGCAACGCTATCTAGACTCATATCGACAACGGAAAATTAGACAATCAGATTACGAGATTACAAGCAATTGTGGTAAAAATTACTTTTCAAGTAACTTGGAATGACCTTGAAACGATAACAAAGACGCAGATTAAATGTTTAAAATTTTCACAATTGGAAAAGTTTAAGGTGACTGTGAATCAGCTCCCGAGATTTTTTTTACTTTGCAAACAGTTTAATCTTAGCCTCCTAATAATTTTCCAAGGAACAAGAAATGTGGGGTCACCGAGTTCGTTTTTGAGATATAAGCGTTTAATTACATGCAAAATATAAGAAGCTTTAAGTTTTCCATAATTGTTAGAAGCAATCTTTAAACACTAACCTTTCAATGTGTTCAAGATCAGAGCCAACACGGCGCCACTTGACGGGGGAGGAGTAAGGAACATTGTCATATTCAAAAGTTCTCCTTTCAGAGGCTTTCTTGTGACGGCTTCATATTGCCTTAAATCCTTCGGAGAAACTTTGCTGTTAATGTGGCTCATGTCTCGTGAGATGTTTTTGGCCAATGATCCATTGTAAAACGATTTCGGATCATTTTGAAGGATTTCCAATGTCTTTGC
>NC_090879.1:31716962-31719462 GCF_036669935.1 Montipora foliosa
TACGAAACAATCATTAGCGCCGTGCAGACTAGCAGTTCTTAGTAGTTGGACCTAGTAGAAGGGACCAAATCAGCACGAGAAACATCAAAAGTTAACTCATTTAGGAGGGAAAAGGATAACTTCTTACCCGGTAATTGCAACCATGGTCTCTTTGTACGACAAAATCTAAAGCGACTTCCAAAGCGTGAATAGGCCTTTTGCAACTGACGATCACATGGTACAAAATCCACCATGCTGGAGGGCAAGCTCATTATTATTCCCCCACTTGGACATTAAAACAAAGAGACCTGAACCAGTCAAGCTTGAATTGCCTTTGTTTTAATGTCCCAGTGGGGAAATAATAATGAGCTTGCCCTCCAGCATGGCGGATTTTGTACCATGTGATCGTTAGTTGCAAAAGGCCTATTCAGCATCGACTCAACGGAGCGTGCACACTCGCATCAAATTCCTGGAAATATCAATATTCATAATATATTACCCTCACCCACTAAGGTTTAATATTACTTTACTTGAGGGAGGACTGAGTAAAGTCGGGCAGGCGTGGAAATCTCGCAACACTGCATGCTTGTGTTTTTTGAGAGTGTTCTGCTCCACAATGTGCCAGAATATTTCCCAGTTTGTCCGGCTGCCCATTGTAAACATTGTATCAATCCAAGGGTCCAATTATTGGACTCTTGATAAATCTTTGTATAACGGGGGTGTGGGGACCAGGGAAGAAATGGTCCGGATCGAGGAAAAAGCGAGGGCGGGGGGTGGGAAGTACTGGGGAGAGGGGACGCACCGGTCGCCTTTTTCCCACGATCCGACGATTTTTCCGCTCATCGCAACCGAGAGCCCAGAACAAGCTAAAAAGGGCTTTCACAACTGAACAACAACCAGCACTCTTTGATAAGATAGGTTCCCTTTACTTCTCAATCGGATGTTTGGTTTGTTTGATGTTTGGGTCAGCCCATAACCAGGAACCCACAACTCCAAATCCAGGTGGAACGGCATTTCACAGATCAAGCTCATTTCAGATGAGTTCTTGTCTTAATTAGAGCCTGTTTACATGGAGGGTGGGGTCTCACGCGTAGGTGGGGTCCAAAAATATCTCGCGTTTACATGCATTCTTACCCTCCCTCCCCGGGTACCGGGTGTTTTTTCTGGAGGCTACTGCTTTGTCGCCAAGTACGTAAACAGGCAAAATAGCGGGTGAAGGACGCATTCTGGCGGTTAATGCTCTTCTAGTCTCACTAGCTACTCTTGCTTCAACTCGTCAGTGCTGTGGCTTCTTACTGTCACTCTTAATGCTGCAACGCCTCCGTAACACGAGCCGACTCAGGGTTGACGGGTTACCCACCTTCAAGTATTTACAAGGCAAAACGAGACACCGACTGGGCGGATTACCCGGTCTGGCAGACCGGGCAACCCACCTCGGCGGGTTACCTCACCTATCATGCTAACGCGAGGCTGAAAAAGATAAGAGTTTATATGGACAGGCGGGTTATCCCACCTCCGTGTAAACAGGCCATCACCAGGAACCCATGGCCCGGAGCCTACAGCTCCCATACTGGGCCTATGTAACGGCATTTTTACAGACCGATCTATTTTTAGACTATCTTTTCCGGAAAAACAAAGGCAGTTCCTGTTCGGTGACCCTATGACTTCAGCTTAATTTCTTGTAATTGGCCATCGGGCTCCTGTGGGAGTCTCATTCACGGGAAATTCAATCTAAAAATAAATCGATCTGTGACGCCGTTACACGAACACAGTAGAGTTGTAGGCCCTGGGTCATGGGTTCTTGCCATCACTGCGATTTTCATAATTCTGCGGAATCTCATCTTCAAGCACTTCAAACTGCATTTTGGCGTCCATCAATCAAACGAAATCAAGTGATGCATGAAATAACCTACCAATCAGCATCTTTGGTTCCCACGGTACATTCGACGCCGATGGAAAGCGATGGAATATGTACGAATCTTTTAACCGGAAGAACCTCTAAAGAGTTATCATAATGGCATTCGAGTTGTGAACTAAGGCTGCTTCTTACCCCGGGTTGAATCACCGAGGAGGGCAACCCTTTTGCAGCCAAAAATAGTAGTCAAGCCGGGTCAGCCCCCCTTGCCGGGTTGACCCGGGTTGACCCGGGTAGAAGGGTTGAAATTTCTTCAAGTTCTTCATGTAATTACACTGGCCCATCTGACCCGGGATCGTTTAAACTTCACTCTTTTTGCGGTTCAGCGTTCTTGACCATGCGCAGCCTGTAGCAAAATGGTGGAGGTAAATGGGCATGAAGAGCGTGTGGAAAAAAGAACGTCAACTTGGCATTGGAATGTCTTAATGACTGAACATCTTATTGCGAAACTACAAGGATACAAAAACGAGATGAATCATCAAAATAAAAAAATAAATAATTTTTGATGATTCTGATGATTGCATGGTTCGTCCGCCATTTTCCTCACTGACAAGTAGTTACCAGCCCTTTTAACCTAGCGAAAAAAGGACTGACCCAGGTAAGCCG
>NC_090879.1:31726962-31729462 GCF_036669935.1 Montipora foliosa
TAATAAGAACTCACTTTAGTAACACGATTCGAAATGGCTTTCTTCAAAACCTTCATGGTACTTTTGGATAAGTCGTTATATGAAGGTTCTAACTAAACAAACAGAAAAGTTATTTAATTAAAGATATTTACCTATCCTTACAGTTTCACGCTTATGTTCTTAAACCACCACAAATCTCAAACAATCTAAAATTTGATCGCCATTTTTCAGGGCGCTGAAGTATGTCTGAAGAGTAGAAAAGCCTTATCTAATGAAAAGGAAAGGGCACACGCAAACATCGGGGGATCAGTCAATTGTCTCGGTTTCGAAGTGAGTCTTGGTGCTCAACTATTGCAAGGGAAATGGTTTTGATTTGCATAACAATACGCAACTCATTTCCATTTGAATGGTTGTGCACCGGGACTCGCTTTGAAACTGAGGCATGCAGCAACTCGCAAATGGGCTATTCGTGTGCGTTTTGCTGGTTTTGATACCAGCATGCGCAGTGAGTACTCGTCCCACCATTTGCAATGAGACTAGCTTATAAAAATGTTCTTTAATTAAGAATAGACCCTGTTTATTACTGTGATATAGAAAGTCGTTCAAGCTGACCTTTTGGCTTTACAATCTTCGAGGAACAGCAGATGGCTTCTCAAGCCATGTATTACTTCCAATAACGTTTTCGTGCTAACACAGTCTACACCATGTTCGACTTTCCCCATCAGTACAAGTTAGCTATTTTTGTAAAATATCTTTTAGTCGTAACTGGAATGGAACGTTGACGTAAAACGCGAAGGTTATCTTAAGTTTCTATTGAGACGATGCAACGTCAAATAAACACTGACACTCTTTTCAAGTTACGATAACTTATAATAAGCTTTCATTAATTTTATCATAAAACTTTCGTAAAGCATCTTAAGAGTAACAATACGCTATTGAGATACAGTAAACACCCACATATAAGAACAAGTGGATTAAGAACATCACGGTCACATTTGGCCAATTAAGCACCATATATATATAATACATGTTCTTATATACAAAGAAAAAGTGTAACTCGTATTAAAGTACTATGGAGTAGGGGAGGCGTTGCTGGTCTATGTTAAGAAATGTTAAACCTTCTTAACAACTTATATTAGTGATTCTATCTTTTTTATTTGAAATTTCTTTTTTAGTGAAAGTAATAAAACATTGTATGTTAATTAAGCCTCTATTATTATAAGGCAAGCAATTCTTAGACCAAATAAAGCACTCTAATTGGCTAGTTTTTGGTCGGGATTTTACAGAACGGAATATAGTTTTGCATGTAAAAGGTTACCGTTCAAAGTTCGCTGATGGAAGACGAAGATTGAGAACATTCACTAAGCAGAGAAGTGTCCCTAGGTCGTTTTGGTACGGACCGAGCGCTGCCACGAGCTCGATACAATATTCCCCAGTACTTAAGGCCCTCGCGCTCAGTTAGTAAGAGGTGATTACTATATTGCTCTGTCTCACAAGGACTGGGAACTACCAAATTCACGAATTTGATCGGCTAAAATCGATATTGACCGACGTCTAGATTCCCCCATGTAGACCGGCATCTAGACCGGTAATGTTTTGCGGTGAAAAAGTTACACAATAAAATGCAAAAATATTGAGTATTTTCTCCTATTAAACAAGATTTATGCCAGTGCCAAAAAGCATGTTAAGACAAAAAAGGAGGACGAGCAAATTTTGGCAGAATTAAGTTCAGCTCATCGCCACTCATCGCCGTTCGCAAGCAGAATGTCAGTTAGTACAAACCAGTTACATTAAACGAATAAATTATTCTTGTTTGCCATATAATAAACATCTTATTAACCGAGCTTAGTCAGTCTGTGTGGGAAAATCTTGACCTCTGTAGTGTGTACAGACCTCCACTGCGTTCGGTCTGTACTCACGGCCTCGGTCAAGATTCTCCGATGCAGGTTTCCTGCTCGGTTAATAACAGCTAAGTAGTGTATAATGTATAGTATTTCTGAAACAAATTTCAAGAACATTTTAAGATCATTTACAGGCTGATTTCTCACTGAGAACCCAGTAAATAAGGACTTGATCAGCCTGAACCCCGAAATCATGTTCTTATATGCCGGTGTTCACTGTGCGAGTGAACTTTTTGTCACACCCGACCGTTTTAACACGCTAAAATGCATCAAAAGGATTCCGGCTTTAAAAGCCCATAACTGTAAATGTGAAATTCGTTTGTAATTCATGAACAGGGTTAGAGCTATAGAAAATGTGGAAAAGGTGGCATAACTTTATATAGTTCCGATACAGATCAATTAAGAGCTAGTGGCACCATGATTTAGACAGTCCTTGATGCTTCGTTCAAGGTTAAATATTCTTTGAATTTTTAGTTTAAGATCGAGGCAATAAGGACTAATTTGCGAGCAAACAAAAGAATACAAAAACGGCGGCCATATTGGAATAAGTGTACTCTGTATCCTATCCCCAGAACTCCCGCCCCCACCCCACTCAATGCTAAACCCAAATAAGCACATAG
>NC_090879.1:31741962-31751962 GCF_036669935.1 Montipora foliosa
TTCACTGCAGAATGATTAGACAACAAAGAGCTGAAGCACCAACAGCATCAACGAAAACGAAAATGGTAAGGAAAAAAACTTCAAAGAACAACCTCGTTCACTCTCGGCGGAGAAATGCCCTGGAAACGACTTTGAGGGACGCTGTGCACGTGTATTTTATTTGGGATAGACGACAACTTACATTTCCTCGTTTATTTCAGCTTTATATTTAAAAATCTTCGCGTCAATTTAATTAGAACTAGACCCTCCGTGAGGGTACACTGGGTTAACTGTGGTACGTGCAGCGTTAAAGGCAAATTTTTTCAAGTTGGGGGGTCATTAAGACCATTTAATATATGGCTTGTGTTTGTAGCCGATATAACGCGCGCTCTGATTGGCTAATTGTGACTGAATTGGGGCATTATTCTCCCGTAATGCCCACGGGCGGATTACCGGCTTGCAAAAACAAAGCAAAAGGTAATTTAAAAAACATATTTCCAACAGCATATAACTTATTTACAGACAACTGAAACATTTTATAAAAGCGAAAGTTGAACGAAAAAATTTAAGAAAAATAACAGTAAAATATGTTTTCCAGGCAAAATTTGGTCATTTTAGCGTTGATTACGAATGTTTGGATGCAAAACTAAAATTTTCTGCAATTTATCTGCTTTCTTGGACATAAATTCGACCGAAAACTGATGATGCACGAAAATTTTTAGATTTTTAGGAATAATCGGATTAGCGATCAATGCGTAATGTGATAATGCGATAAAAGTGTCAAATTTGCGACCCGTTGCGTACGGCAACGGAAGCGATCGCATTACGAATAATTAACCTCTGTTTGCCAAAAACTACCCAAATAACCGATTTTTCGACGGAAAATTCATCCCAGAGGATAAAACTATTCACTGGACATGTAATAAAGGTAAATATGTTCGAGCGAAAGCGAAAACAAGCGAATATTTTGAGGGAAAACACAATTATGTGAGATCAAAGGAAAATCTGGTTATTAAGACACGCAATTGCATCGCTATGAAAATAATTTTACCTTTTCAGCGATTTTAACGATTTTTCCATCCAATCCACCTGGTCTAGTCTTTGATTTCACTATTATCGCTGCCCTACGAATCTTCAGTGTTCTACATAACAGCACACTTGGTAAAAGACGGCTCGACGGGAGACAGATTGTTGTCGAAGTCCATTACTCGTCGCTTTTAAGCTTGTTCAGTATCCAATTGACTTGCCATTATTGAGCTTCATAAGGGTATATTTTGTTCAAAGATCCACTAAAAGGCCACTCGCGTCACATGACTTTCGACGCCATTGTCGGTTAAGTTAATCGTTCTACTGTGTCCACCAGAGAAATCTACGCATTTCCCACTACCCTCTCGATCCTAAGAAAATACACGCAGAAGGCTTTATGCACAAAGACACCACTTAGCAGGGGAGTGACAGGCAAGACTTTTACCGACACGGAAAATAATAAAACGGAGAAATCTACCCATTTTCCGACTGGGATTGCCATGCGGCAACCCAGTAAAAATCACGCTATTAAGTTCCAAAATTTTTTAAAGAACATGAAGGTCGAGAAGTTTGAACTTGAACCATAAGCGACATTTGCATCATTGATAACCACTAGGCAATCGAAGCAAGCCAATGAGCACGTTTAACTTTTCATAACATTTAAATAGATACCCTGTCACGGAAAAATTCCCTTATCGCATATATGTTTTTTTTTTGGGTTTATTTAAATCGTTGCATCATAGTTGTCAAATTGTATTTCATAAGTGTTGATTATTTAGTGTTAGAAACATCTCTTGATATCTTGTAATTAAAGTCATGTTGTTATGTGGAATGTTACTGTAACACTATTGTAGTCTTTAGAAAAAATTAAGAATGCATGTTACGTGTTGATTTGTGAGCTAAGGATAGGTGACAGGTTATGTATATACCAGGACAAAACGGTGGTTGTGGAAGTGGCGCAAGGTTGTTGACGTGTAGGAAAGCAAACAGTTGGAGAGCGAAAGCCTGAGTGCAAAAGAGAAAACAAAGGAGAACACTGGTAAAAGCCATTAGCGGGAACTCTCGGAAAGAATCAATAACAAAACCCCTTTGTCAGTGGCAGCGAGTGAGGAACATCCTTCAAAGAACTAAAGAAGCTTGAGATCCTAGTGTAGAAAGTTTAGAATTAATATTACTTAAGAATTTTATCCTTCAAAACTTGTAGCATTAATAAAATAGTCTTGAACATTTTTTAAGTGTATGTTTTGTGTTGCGAATTCGTGGGAAGGGGTTTGTGTGTGGTTATATCTATGATCCGTTTGCGTTTTGTTTTTACCACGTGTCGCCGTGCCAGGGAAAGACGCACGTCACATGACCCATCACCAAAATTGAAAGCTAACCGGTTTAAAATGGGTGTTAGACTTAAATACTTGTAGATCAGCTCTATTCGAAATGGGTACTTTGAATTAAACACTCTTGATCAGCGCTTTAAGAAATATTTGAATACGGTGAATGAAAATGTTACGTTGGTGACCTTCTAATCTATGTACATCGTGTAATTGTCACGAGATGTCTAATGTCCTTCTCGTCTATCCCTTATAGCATTAACCGTAATTTTCATTGTGTTTCTATTCTTCGCCATTTTTGTCCTGCCAACGACGCAAAATGACCTAATTCCAGGTTACACGAAGGAAGCGAGCACCGACGATACGTTTTGTCCTTTTTCTCTAAACTTTTGCTCCGTTCGTAAAACTTTAAATCCGAGATAACCTGTACACTAACCAAATCGAATGTGGTTCAGCGTTTTCTGTACTCTTATCGACAACGATATTTGTCATCACATTGGTCAAAATACTCAAGGTCAAAGAAAGTATTTGTTTCAAGAGTGACCAAGTTCGTGAAACAAAGAAAGAGCAAACATTATCTGTAACTTTCTCGCAATCTCGGATTGATTTATCCCCAAAATGACGCGAGCAGCGCTGTGTATACTCATATCGACAACGGGAAATTTGACAATCAGATTGCGCAAGAGATTGCGACATTACAAGCACTTGTGGTTAAAAATAAATCGTCAGGTAACTTGGAATGACTGTGAAACGATTACAAAGCCGCAAATAAAATGTGGCTCTGAATCAGCTCCCGAGATTTTTTTTACTTTGCAGATAGTTTTATCTTAGCCTTCTCATCACTTTCCAGGAATAAAAAATGTGTGTCATCGAGTTCGTTTTTGAGATATAAGCGTTTAATTACAAGCAAAATAGAAACTGCTTTAATATGGCTCGAGTCGTTTTTTCCCATTGTAACCTATTGACCGAATGCAAAAATGGCCGCCAACAAATTATTCTTTTGTCTTTGTGTTAATTAGCCTAACTAGCCTCGTTTTATATTTACAGCCCAAATTCGTTCAATTTTACGCATGTGACCGAGGCTAGTTAGGCTAATTCACACAAAGACAAAGAATAATTTGTTGGCAGCCATTTTTGCATTCGGTCAATTACGTCACATTAATGAGTGCATCTTGTTAAGCAATCATTTGCAGTGTCATATGGTACCATAACAATACCGTAACACGAAACAGTTGGGTATATTCAATCCTTCTAAATAGTACAGTTTATTGAAAGTGCTGAAACTGGTATCAGCCTCCTTAAGTTATCCATGAATGTTAGAAGCAATCTTTAAACACTAACCTTTCAATATGTTTAAGATCAGAGCCAACACGGCGCCACTTGACGGGGGAGGGCTAAGGAACATTGTCATATTCAAAAGTTCCCCTTTCAGAGGCTTTCTTGTTACGGCTTCATATTGCCTTAAATCCTCCGGAGAAACTTTGCTGTTAATATGGCTCATGTCGCGCGAGATGTTTTTGGCCAATGATCCATTGTAAAACGATTCCGGATCGTCTTGAAGGCTTTCCAATGTCTTTGCATATTGTTCGTTTCTTATTATTTGGCCCTTTGTATAAGGGTTGCCATCTTTATCTAGGAGTAGTTCTCTGGAAAATAGGTTGCAGTGATAAGATAACAGTGATTGAAAACGAGAGGTAATTTTCAAATACAGAACGCCGCTACAAAAAACAATTGAACAGCTTAAAATGAAAGTTAAAAAGATCATATTGCAAGTAGACAAGCAACTTAAAGCTAGTGTCTATCACCTCGAAAAAACCTTTCCGCTCAACCATTCTCTTCACTTGTCCAACACTTATTTTTTGCTGGGTTTGCTTAAGTTACTGCGGCGTTCAAAGTCACTGTTTTAGAGCCTCCTATAAGTGAAAAACATGGTTGTAATTTGATCTACGACCGCGAAAGGAAGAGGAATGGGTTTAATACTAGGTCGACGTCACAGACTGCATTGCATTGTAATAGTTCAGTCTTTGAAAAAAGCGATGTGTCGTCAAACCAGTATCGAACCCATTCCCCTTCATTGCTCGGTCATATATCAAAACAAAAATCACATTTCCCGTCTTTCAAAGTGAATACTGAAAAAAGTGAATTTTCAATAAAAAAAAGTTTTCTTGATACAGCACAATATATTTGGGACCATTTGATTTTCGGAGAATAAATAAAGTGGAAAAGTGTGTTGAGGTGATAGGCACTTTAAGTAGTTTTCAGAAAGCCTGACAAAATCCAGCTTTTTCCGGGATTTGAAGAGCTTTGTGACATATTCAGCTGAGTGGCTTTTATGATTCTCTCCTTCATTAATGCTACTATCAAACGATAGCCCGCACACACTTTCATCAGCTAATAATTGCTTCGTTTGCAAAGGCTAAGGAAAATCTTCAGTTCGGTTCGACTGCCTCAAAACCTCTCCTTTTGGCCAGACCACCCTGACTTTCATTGTTGACAACGGCAGAAAAAAATGATGATCTCAAGACCAAACACTGAGGCCCTAAAAATATTTTTTTGTCACAAGCGAAACTCACTGTTTACAAACATTTTATTCAATATTCGAATATACCCAACCACTAGGACAAAAGAAACCTATTGTTTAGACAGCCAATGAACGTCTAGTTGGTCCACCAACCAGGATCATGAGGTGACAAACCGATGACCATAGAGACAGTATGGCCCAGTGGTTAGAACGTTTTTCTTGAGATCCAGAGAACCAGGGTTCAAGATCCATTCTGATCACTCGTTGATTTGATACTGGTAGTCCATGGTTCAACTTATCGGCCAACTGGTTTGCCTCCAGCCAGTTGGGATTCTCAACAGTTGTTGTTGTTCTGCCCTGTCGTTTCGTTGATCGTGTTTCACTAAGGCGTTGTCACGCACGCATTAGCAATACGCAAACCCACTAACGTTTTGACCTCCAGCACCATTAAATATTCCTTATGCAGTTATGTATTCGCTAGTGTATCAGTTCCCAAATGGGAGGGCAGTTCCATCTTTGGTTCCTTGTGCTTCAAGAGCAACAACAACAAGCAGGAGCGCACAAAGTGGCCGCACTGCAAAATACGAGAGCGAAAATCCCGCATTTTTCAAGGTTACTTCTATGTTTGTTTGTTTGCATCAAATTCAACGATCTGCGCGAAAAAATTACCTCAAATTCTAAGACGACGGATCGAGTTAATGATCTTCCTGTAAGGGTGAAGTCAATTTTCCATTAAGATCACATAAGGTTCTCGTACCTCAATCCAGGATCTTTTCTAATATACTCCACAATTCCGGGAGTAGTCTTCAATGCATCAGCAACCGCGGCGCTTATTTCGAATCCATCACGGGCCAATCTAATTGAAGGTTCGACTAACTTTCTCCATGGCAACCTGCCGTACTTTTGAGAGGCCTTGTACATACCACGCACTTCACCAGGGACAGCAATAGCAAGACCGCCTAGGAAAAAGAGAAAATTTTGTCCACAGAGATATTCACCAATTAGGCGCGAGATTGTATCAAGAAATCTAAAAAACCTCTGCTTCCATAATTAAGAGATTCCACTGAAAAGAGAGTAAATATGTATATTTCCGTAAGGCGAACAGGCAACAAATAAGCAAGAAGGAATAAGTAAAACGTCATCAACAACAACGAAGGTACAAAAATTGGTTAGGAGTCATATCACATCTTAAACCCTGCCCCAAAATGTACCTGCGTTAATTTTCTTAAATATTTTTAAATTTTACGTTGTACCTTGACAACATTTCATAGTTGTTTATGAAAGTGTCCACAAGTTAAACTAAATTTAAATTGAAAAAACATTTCAGATTGTTTGCGATTGTCTTTTTTTCAGTTGGGTTTGGGACTTATCTCACTGGGATGAAAGAGGGGGTAGACTTGACTCCTGCAAAGAAGCACTCGGATTTTTCCCGAGTATCCCTCAGTCACCACTGAAGAGTCTCCTATAGCTCATTGGTAGAGCATCCGAACTAATAATCGGAAGGTCTTCGGTTCGACTCTGCAAAGGAGCGCTCGGGTTTTCCCGGCATCCCCGATTACCATCGAAAGAATATATTCCTCGTGGTTATTATTTTTGGTTTGCACTCACGAGATTAGACGGCCTTGTTGGTGTACAAAACAAAAGCAAAATGTCGTTTGCGTTTTGCACAGTAAAAAGTTTAAGCGAGGACGACGGCTACGGTAACGACAACGCCACAAAGCAAGAATATGATTGGTTAAAAAAGGAAAAATACTCGTGCTGCACGTGCGGCACGAATTTCCGTGCACTTTTTCCGTAGTTCACAAAACGACAACGTGAGAATAAAGCAGTGAACCTTTCATTTGCTTTAAAACCGTTACAGTTATAGCATAGTTCGCCCGTATTTTACAAGGTGAACAAAACGAAATAATCGCGAAATACTTCCGACAGCGCTAAGTTATATTGTGGAGTGAAGTTTTCCCTGTTAAAGTCCCTAATAACAGAGCAAAATTCTCAAAAGACTTCCTCGCTATTGTTCAGTAAGCCAAGATGACCGCCAATGACGTCAGGTGCAAGCCAAGGATATTAACCAAACCCAGTGTAATTGAATTGGCCAATCACAACCAATGACAGTAATCGACAACCGATAACCGACCGAAAATCTACGATGATCACGACGATCAAACTAGCCTGTTCCAGGCTCCTAGATAGTCGGGAAAACGAAACCATCTGCGTGGGAAAAGCGAGTCCCCACTCATTTTTCGCACGCATTTTTTTTCTCTTTCCCTACTATCTGGGAACCTGGAACAGGCTACGATCAAACAAGCCAAGTAGAACGTAAAGGGAATTTATTACACATAACATGAGAATTTTATTCCATAAAGCTCATTTGTACAAATATATACGCTTTATTTTCACTTGTGGAAAAGGCTTATATGGCCAATCAGAATGGCGTCCAGCTATTTCACACGTGGAAGTATAGCCAATCAACGATAGCGTGAAGGCGTTTCCATGCCAATCACTCGTGCATGTCGTGCATCTCGTGCAAATCGTACTTTGTTATTGAATTAAATTAAATTTGCATTTGGTTCTATTGTTAGCGAGTTTTTGTTTCTAATTTGCGTTCAGAAAACTATTTTAATGAAAATTCTCGTCTTATGTGTAATGAACAGCTCACGACATAGAAAGTGCTTTGTACGGGGTTTTATTTACTCGTTGTTTGTGTAAAAAAACCCTCACTCGCTCGTTCGGGTTTTTGACCCAAACAACTCGTGAATAAAACCCCGTACGGCGCACTTTCTATGACGTAGACTATATATACGTAGCCCGCTCTACGCGCGGGAAATGTAATCGATGCGAGATAGAAGTTAGAATACAGCACAAGATCTTTTAGCCGACCTTCAGGTTGAGTAGTGTAAAACTAAAGAAATCTCGAAATTGCTTTAGGCATTCAATTCAAAATAGCATTGGCAACTATAGTCCTGGACGAAATTCTTGGGACAATGAAGTCAATAATGCATGAGCGGTTTCAAAGGCAACGCATCCCACCCCTTTCCCTTTCAATGTTGATTTGAAATCGGGAAAGGTCTGGAAAGCCGGAGTTGGTTTCAACATTGCGTGGGGTGGTGCAGGGGAGGCACATGGAGGGCCGCTATGAGGAGAATTATAAAATATCAGGTACACCTTTAAACATTAATTGAAGCGATTTTTGGGAGTGTTATTGAAGGTGTCCAAGAATTTGTTAAAGCGATTGTAGTTCTAAAAGTGGTGCATTTAAATGATTTTTACAAACCAAATTTAGATTCCTCCACTCCAGTAGCGTTGGGTGTAAAGTTAGACACAGTTGCCGGCGCGGTCTCTCTAAAGTCAATCACGCTTGCTTCCCTTGCGGAACGGTTGTATATTAGCATTACTCCACCGCCACCGATTCCGGAAGAGTGCATGTTTATGACTCCAAGGCAAAACATGGCAGCGATCGCTGCATCCACGGCCGAGCCACCAGCATTAAGGGTATCGTTTCCAATCTCTGAACACATCTTTGTGTCGGTAGCAACTGCATGCTTGTGGTATGCCCCCCCGGCGCTTTCGTTTGCGCTTTTGTCTCCTTTCGTTAAAAACCAACCGAGGAATCCTCCCAAACCACCCAAGAGTAAAAGAATAACGATACCTACGGCAATCTTAGGTCTGAAAGAAATGACACCAAAGTTGAAAAACAGAAATTGTCCTTGGTTAATTCCCGGCAAAGTAACTGGGCTACAATAGATTGCGGCCCTGGAAGGGACGGAGGGGGGAGGGGGAGGGTAAGGGCTTTCCATTCTCATTCCTCCAGTTCCGTATGCCGATTTTGATTTCCTAATTTTGATTTTGATTTCCGGGCTCTGCGAACAAGATGAGAAAAATGGTAAGCCGATTGACCGTTGGTTAAAAATATAAGGCAAGGAAAAGCTTATTAATGTTTTACTAATCAATTTTTTTTACAAGAAAGAAAGAAAGTTACCAGGCCTGGATAAGTCGTTTCTAAAACTTAAATTGGCCAGGTGAAAAAGCTGATGCCTCCAGTAAAGGCGTAGTTACTTGGAATGCCACAAGCAAGAGAATATTTGAATAATAATTGCAGACCTTAAGGAATCTGAGACATGCTCAGGAAAGTCGCCCCCCGAAAACACAGACTCTAAAATTCGAAGTCGAATGCTATACTTTGATCCTTATAACAAGTAAAAAAAAAATAGTCGCACTCCGCGAAACAGCAACTTTTTGACAACAACAGGGAGCTTACGCAAGGACGACGAGACGAGAACGCCACAAAACAATAGCTCTAATGAGCACAAAGCAAAAGTTTTGTACGTCCTGCACGCCTGCACGTGCAGTTTTCATTTTGGTGCATTTCTTTGCCGTCCTCGTCTTGATACTAGGGAACTTAAGCAAAGACGACGGCGACGGCACCGAGAACGTCATCTCAAAATATAAGATCGCGTCATTGTAATCACTTTGTAAACATGTCAACCCTTCTTATATGACAAGGGTGTGGTAGTTCCTCAAAAATGACATTGGTCGGAACGGCGCTTAATTTAGGGGAGAAAATGAAACTTTAGCGTCAAGTGCTGTCGTTCTCCTTAAAACCTAAAATTTGACTATTTCACGTTGTTGTTTTGCTGACGACGACAAAGAAATGGACAAAAGTGAAAAACGCACGTGCAGGGCGTGCAAAGCTATTGTTTTTGCCTACTAAATATGCACATTTGAGACGTTCTCGTTCCCGTCGCCGCTGTCGTTGCTTAAGTTCCCTACTAGGGAGCTTAAGATCTACGACGACGACGTCGACGACGACGTCGACGACAACGCCACAAAACAGTGATATCATTGGTTAAAAGAGCATAAATAATCGTGCTGCACGTGCGGCACGTATTATTGCTCATATTTTGCGCGGTTTTCTGTATGACGACGACGTGAAATCACCAGATTTTAGGTTTTGACGACAACGTGAGCATGCTACAGAGAATCTTTCATTCTCTATTTTCACTCTGAAATCGCTCTTACCAAGTTATTTTTAGGATACTTCGCCCATATTGTAGGACGTGAGCGAGATGGAATAATCGCGAAAGACTTATAATAGAGCAAAGTTTTATTTTGAGGTGACGTTTTTGTTGACGTCGCCGTCGTAGATCTTAAG